>NC_056730.1:271563917-271644856 GCF_019279795.1 Protopterus annectens | reverse complement strand
TTTTTTCAAAAAAAAAGTAATGAAGTGACCGGTCTCAACAAAGTATATGAAGACAAACCAAGAAAGGACCAGGAGTAGGCTGCAGATTCCACTATAAAGATTATTTATTGTAGAACAAACATCAGAGTAAAAAAACATAAGCGCTTTCGTAGGTGTATACCCCACTTCATCAGATGTAATTATGCTGCATCCTAGCCTTCATTTTATACTCTAAAAGCACTGGTCACATGCTATTGAATAATCACATGATCCCAAAATTTAAAACCATGCTCTCTCTCTCTCTTTCTTTCTCCCTCTCTCTCTCTCTCTCTCTCTCTATATATATATATATATATATATATATATATATATATATATATATATATATATATATATATATAAAATAAATACAAATATAAATATAATTACTCTGTTATAAAAATAGCAGCAAACTTACTCCTTGGGAAACATAACTTTCTCTTAAGAGACAACTCATTTCTAAACAAAAATCCAGGTTCTTGTTCTATAATGTTGCTGACACCTTTGTCAGAAGTCATAAATCCCCAATTTTTCCTGACTATCTCATATAGGTCTGTACATCAGACGAATAATATAACGGTATCCTAAGCGTCCCTTTATTACTAATATTACTCACTTTCCTGTTGACCTGCCTCTTAGAGAAATATGGTTGTGCCACTGAATCTCTGAGTTTAGTTACCTCTACACTGTTCTTCACTTCTTACCATCATAGCCCATCTCCATCAGTTCCTTAGTAATACCTTCAGTACACTTCAAGACGTCAGACTCTCTCCCATTGAGTCTAGAGGCTCTAAAAGCCTGGATCCTCACTGCACTCTTACAAATATATATGGGGGTGCATACTGTCATATGACAGTAAGCTGTTGACATGACATGGTTTCCTGTATTGTTTTGTGTTCAGTCTATTATTCTCATCTACCAAAACTGCCACATCCAAAACGTTTATGACCTTATCAGTGTATGTAAATGTGAACCTTAAAAACGCAGTACTTTCATTAACGTACTGAATAAATTCAGTTAACTCTTGCCTGGTTCCTCTCCACACAATAAAAAGGTCATCTGCAAACCTTCTGAAAAAAGAGATGTATTTACTGAAAGGATCTCTTAACATATATTCGAATTCCCACACCACCATTACAGCATTGGCGTAGCTGTTGGTACATGAAGTGCCCATAGCTACACCATTATTCTGCCAGTAAAACACATCCCTAAATAAAATCTGAGACCCTTACTTAATGAAGTACCACAGGTATTAAGAGATACTGAACATTTTTTAACTGACTTGTTTGAACATATGCAAGTACTGAATGAAAGGGATAGTTACATCCTGGTCACCATGGATGTAGTATCACTTTTTACCGTGATCCCGAATTATTTGGGTATAGATAGTATAGAGAAGTTCCTTAGGACATATTCTAATTTTGAAGCCAGACAGATTAAACTTATCAAGGATTTGCTTGAGATAGTGTTGTGTTGTAATGTATTTTTATTTGGGGATGTGTTTTATTGGCAGAATAATGGCATAGCTATTGGCACTTCATGTGCCAACAGCTATGCCAATGCTGTAATGGTGGTGTGGGAATTCGAATATATGTTAAAAGATCCTTTCAGTAAATACATCTCTTTTTTCAGAAGGTTTGCAGATGACCTTTTTATTGTGTGGAGAGGAACCAGGCAAGAGTTAACTGAATTTATTCAGTACGTTAATGAAAGTACTGCGTTTTTAAGGTTCACATTTACATACTCTGATAAGGTCATAAACGTTTCGGATGTGGCAGTTTTGGTAGATGAGAATAATAGACTGAACACAAAACAATACAGGAAACCATGTCATGTCAACAGCTTACTGTCATATGACAGTATGCACCCCCATATATATTTTTTTATTTATTTATTTATTTATTTATTTATTTATTTATTTAATCTGTGGTTTGTTCTACAATAAATAATCTTTATACTGGAACCTGCAGCCTACTCCTGGTCCTTTCTTGGTTTGTATGCATTTGGACGTTTTTTGGCTTCTTGGACGTGGAGACCTGCTTTTGGTGGTAGCTGTTTTTGTGATTTTTACTAAAATATATGAAGAGTTGAGCAAGCTAGTTACCATTTTCAACAAAGTAAACAAAGAGTTCAGCATGCTAGTGACCAGTCTCAACAAAATAAATGAAGAGGTGAGCATGCTAGTGACCAGTCTCAGCAATGTAAATGAAGAGGTAAGAATGATAGTGACCAGTCTCAAAGCAAATGAAGATATGAACATGATAGGGACCAGTCTAAAGAATGTAAATGAGGTGGGCATGCATTGACCAGTCTCAACAAAGCAAATGAAGACATGAGCATGCTACTGACCAGTCTCAACAAAGTAAATGTAGAGGTGAGCATGCTAGTGACCAGGCTCAACAAATTAAATGAAGAGTTGACCATGCTAATGACCAGGCTCAACAAAGTAAATGAAGAGGTGAGCATGCTAGTGACCAGTCCCAACAAAGTAATTGAAGTGGTGAGCATGCTTGTGACAAGTCTCAACAAAATAAATGAAAAGGTCAACAGTCTCAAGAAAGTAAATGAAGAGGTGAGCATGCTAGTGACCAGTCCCAACAAAGTAAATGAAGACATGAGCATGCTAGTGACCAGTCTCAACAAAGTAAATGAAGAGGTGAGCATGCTAGTGACCAGATTCAACAAAGTAATTGAAGAGGTGGACATGCTACTGCCCAGTCTGAACAAAGTAAATGAAGAGATGAGCATGCTAGTGATCAGCCTCAATAAGGTAAATGAAGAGGTGAGCATGCTTGTGACCAGTCTCAAAAAGGTAAGTGAAGAGGTGTGCTTGCCAGTGACCAGTCTCAATAAGGTAAATGAAGATGTGAGCATGCTAGTGACCAGTCTAAACAAAGTAAATGAAGAGGTGAGCATGCTAGTGATCAGCCTCAATAAGGTAAATGAAGAGGTGAGCATGGTAGTGACCAGTCTCCAAAAAGTAATAGAAGAGGTGGACATGCTAGTGACCAGACTCAACAAGGTAAATGAACAGGTGAGCATGCTAATGACTAGTCTCAAAAAAGTAAATGAAGAGGTGGGCATGCTAGTGACCAGTCTCAATAAGGTAAATGAAAAGGTGAGCATAATAGTGACCAGTCTCAACAAAGTAAATGAAGAGGTGAGCATGCTAGTGATCCATCTCAACAAAGTAAATGAACAGGTGAACATGAGAGTGACTAGTCTCAAAAAAGTAAATAAAGAGGTGAGCATGCCAGTGACCAGTCTCAACAAAGTAAATGAAGACGTGAGCATGCTAGTGACCAGTTTCTACAAAGTAAATCAGGAGGTTAGCATGTTAGTGACCCCTCTCAATAAGTTAAATGCAGAGGTGAGCATGCTAGTGACCAGTCTCAATAAGGCAAATGAGGTGAGCATGCTAGTGACCAGTCTCAAAGTAAATGAAGAGGTGAGCATGCTAATGACCAGTCTCAACAAAGTATATGAAGAGTTGAGCATGCTAGTGACCTGTCTCAATAAAGTAAATGAAGAGGTGAGCACGCTAGTGACCAGTCCCAACAAAGTAAATGAAGAGGTGAGCATGGTAGTGACCAGTCTCAACAAAGATAATAAAGAGGTTGATATGGCGGTGAGCAGTCTGAACAAAGTAAATGCTAGTGGCCAGTCTCAAGGAGGTAAATGAAGAGGTGTGCTTGCTAGTGACCATTCTCAACAAGGTAAATGAAGAGGTGAGCATGCCAGTGACCAGTCTCAGCAAAGTAAATGAAGAGGTGAGCATGCTAGTGACCAGTCTCAATAAGGTAAATGAAGAGGTGGACATGCTTGTGACTAGCCTCTACAAAGTAAATGAAGAGGTGACCATGCTTATGACCAGTTTCAACATTGTAAATGAAGACATGAGCATGCTAGTGACCAGTCTCAACATGGTAAATGAAGAGGTGAGCATGCTAGTGACCAGTCTCAACAAAGTAAATGAAGAGGTGAGCATGCTAGTGACCAGTCTCAATAAGGTAAATGAAGAGGTGAGCATGCTAGTGACCAGTCTCAACACAGTAAATGAAGAGATGGACATGCTAGTGACCAGCCTCTACAAAGTAAATGAAGAGGTGAGCCTGTTAGTTACCAGTCTCAACAAAGTAAATGAGGTTACCATGCTAGTGACCAGTCTCAATAAGGTAAATGAAGAGGTGGAGATGCTAGTGATCAGCCTCTACAAAGTAAATGAAGAGGTGACCATGCTTATGACCAGTTTCAACATTGTAAATGAAGACATGAGCATGCTAGTGACCAGTCTCAACATGGTAAATGAAGAGGTGAGCATGCTAGTGACCAGTCTCAACAAAGTAAATGAAGAGGTGAGCATGCTACTGACCAGTCTCAGCAAAGTAAATGAAGAGTTGAGCATGTGACTGGCCAGTATCTACAAAGTAAATGAAAAGGTGAGCGTGCTAGTGACCAGTTTCAACAAAGTAAATGAAGACATGAGCTTGCTGGTGACCCGTCTCATCAAAGTAAATGAAGAGGTGGGCATGGTAGTCACCAGTCTCAACAAAGTAAATGAAGACATGAGCATGCTATTGACCACTCTCAAAGTAAATAAAGAGGTGACCATGCTAGTGACCAGTCCCAAAAAATAAATGAAGAGGTGGGCATGATAGTGACCAGTCTCAATAAGTTCCATGAAAAGGTTAGCATGCTTGTGGCCTGCCTCAATAAGGCAAATGAGGTGAGCATGCTAGTGACCAGTCTCAACAAAGTAAATGAAGATGTGAGAATGTTAGTGGCCATTCTCAACAAAGTAAATGAAGAGGTATGTTAGTGACCAGTCTCAACAAAGTAAATGAAAAGGTGAGCATGCTAGTGACTAGTCCCAACAAAGTAAATGAAGAGGTGAGCATGCTAGTGACCAGTCTCAACAAAGTAAATGAAGAGGAGAGCATGCTAGTGACCAGTCTCAACAAAGTAAATAAAGATGTGATTCTCTCATTTGATAATAGACCCTAAATGTTGTTTTTGTTGTTGTTGTTGTTGTTGTTGTATCTTTTGGCTTTTCCCGGTTAGGGGTTGCCACAGAGGAACTCTGGTCCACTAATGATTGGCAGTAGATTTTTATGTGCCGAGTTGCCAGCTCTGACGCACAACCTTCAACGAAGGTGCGCCCATTCATGCATGTCTCCACACAGAAGACGCTCTGGGTGAGAATCGAATAGGACAACGTCTTACTGTTAGTTGACAACACTACTGCAGCACCACCACTGCATAGACCCTTAATGCCATTTCATTTTATACTAACAGACTCCAAATGTTAGCAGTATTAAGTACAAAGTAACTTCCTGTTAGAACGCATTCCATCTCTTTTATGAGATTTTTCCGAAACATGGATATCCATTTTGTTGCATATTATATAGGTTCCTGACCTCTTTTGAACACTTTCATAACTTATGCATGCTATAGTACTTATAACCACTGACATTACACCTCAAAACATATGCCTTGGCATTGGGAAACATGGAAATCTTGATGGTGCTGAGACATCCACTCACTTATAATCTGACTGCTAGCTCAGACCTCGTTATCAATTTACAGTGTGAAAACAAAGCGCCCAAAGAGCAGGTAAATAGTAATAAAGCCCACATCAAGAGCAGGACCTGAGGACTGGGTGAGATAGTCACAATGATGACTATGTAATGCATAAGTGCAAGAGTCGAGTATAGAAAATGTAGGCACCTCAATGAGTTTATAGATACTCAAAAGCAGTACGACAAGATAAACAGTCGTCGGCCTTAATTAGCAACCTGTATGCTTTAAATCTATTGTTTTCATCAGATGAAGGAAAGGAAATGGAAATAGAGGACAGCAGGAAAAAGGTGAAAGCAAGTGGGAGGAAGCACACACAGGGAAACAGGTAATAACATAGACTGGGAGCATTACTCTAGTCCAACACCCTAGCCCAAAGGTTCCTAGAATTTATAAACTCAAATGCTATGGAACAACTTGTTACCAGTCCCACAAGAGGGGAAAACATACTGGACCTGATCATCGCCAACATGGGGACTCTATGCTCCAGACCAGAAGTGTATCCCTCACTGGTAAGATCAGACCATAAACTAATCTCACTGGATATTCACATCCCGACCCCACCCCCTGGCCAGAAAACCACAGTGAAAAACTTCTCTAAAGCAAATTTCACACTCCTCAAAACCGAGGTGGAATCCTTCAAAGCCCCCGGGCCTGTGGAAAATATGGCCCAGACCGCAGAATCCTTTATAAATGCATTCTATGAACACCTTCAGGAATGCATGGATCATGCAATCCCATATAAAACCAAGACCCAATCCTCCAAAGGCAGACATCCTGTCTGGTGGACCCCAGCCATAAACAAACTATACAATAGAAGGAGGAAGCTACTACATGATAGAGCAAAATCCCAAAAAGGGAAGGCATCACTGATCAGTATTAGTAAAAAACTACGGGCACTCATAAAATCGTCTAAGGCCAGCTTCGAGAGAAAAATTGCACAGGACACTAAGGATAAACACAAGGCTTTCTTTAGTTATGTTAGGAACCTGGGTGGGAATTCCCAGATATGCTCAGAATTAGTCCAAAATGACAAAAAATACACCGAACCCACAGACATTGCCAACATCCTAGCTGACAGGTTCAGCACAAACTTCTCCCCCACCAAAAGGGCAAATATCTATGCCAGCAGAGTGCTGCCCCCCTGACATCTCAGATGCTCAGGTAAGAGCCGCCCTCTCCAAAGCAAAAAACACAGCATCAATGGGACCAGATGGTGTTCCGGGCTGCGTCCTACATGAACTCCAAGAAGAGCTAAACCCAAACACAAAACTACTGTTCAATCTCAGCCTTACTACAGGATATGTACCCAAAGAGTGGCGTACAGCAACAGTGGTCCCTCTCCACAAAGGTGGTGCCTAAACGGATCCTGGAAACTATCGCCCCCATAAGCCTGACTAGCTTGGTCTGCAAAGCTATGGAAAGGATCATCATGGACCTCATAAATAAAGATATTGAGGACCTACAGACACTGGATCCTACCCAGTTTGGCTTTGTTAAGGGCAGATCCTGCCTCTTAAACCTGGTCTATTTCTTTGAAACAGTCACCAAGGCCATTGATGAGGGGAAGGTGGTCCACCCAGCCTACCTGGATCTCGCAAAAGCCATCGATACAATACCCCACTCGGGCATTATAGATAAGCTCACCAGCTTAAATATAAACCCCTATGTCACTAGATGGGTTGCAAACTGGCTCAAGGACAGAACCCACATGGTTAGAATTGCTGGAGACATGTCAGACTCCAAACCAGTTACAAGTGGCGTCCCACAAGGCTCAGTCCTGGGACCTCTCTTGTTCGGTATATATTTCTCGGAGGTACAGGCCAACATGGAAGGACTGTGGCTGACCAAGTTCGCAGATGACTGCAAACTGGGTGCCATAATCAACTCTCCAGCTGACACAAGCATCCTCCAAAAAGGCCTCATAGAAACAAGCAACTGGTGCCAGAGCCATGGCCTCAAGCTAAACACCAAAAAGTGTATAGTCATCCCCTTTGGCAAAAACAAATTGCCCACAAATTACCACGTAGGTGGTAATCCATTAAGTACAGAAGAAGTAATTAGGGACCTGGGGACCCAAGTTGATAGCAATCTCTCATTTGACAACCACGTGGCCAAAGTGGCTAGAAAAACATTTTATATAGCCCACCTAATCATGAAGGGATTCACATCTAGATCAGGGGAGGTCATCGTGCCTTTTTACTCATCCCTCATCAGGCCCATAATTGAGTACAATGCCCCTTTTGGGATGTACCTTACCAGACACCTGCAGCAACTGGAAAGACCCCAGAAGTACCTCACCAAGAGGATCAAAGGGCTCAAACAGATGCCATATGCTGCCCGGTTAAAGAAACTCCAGCTCTACTCAGTGGCATACCACCTGCTCAGAGGTGATCTGTGCCTGACGTATAAAGCCATGTCCAACCCGGAATTAATGGACATGCTGCACCTCAGAAAATCCAAATCCCATGGAGCTATGTGCTCGAGAGACTTGAACCTCAGCACTGAAATAAATAGGACATGCTGGAGGGACAGATTCATAACCCAGAGGCTCCCTTCACTCTGGAATAAAATCCCAGTCCAGGTTAGGCAGAGTCCCTCACTGACTCTCTTCAAGAGGAATCTTGATGAGTGGATGGGAGATCGTAGGTTTACCCCGGGTATCACTTCTGTGTCACTGTTAGACAGAGGCACAGTATACTAACCTCGAAAAAGGGCATAGCAAAATTAATTTAAAATGGGTGGCGAAAGCCAAACACACTCTGGCTAGGCTTATAAATGTCCTAGGGCAGATAGCCTAGTATGAACCTATGAACCTATGAACCTATGATAACTGAGGGAAAGGAAGGATAATATTTTTTGTTGGATAGTTGCCCATTTTCTCTTTTCAATGAAAGAAAGGTAGGGAAGGATGTAAGGTAAGGTGAAAGTGTGGTAGGAGAGTGAGGGTAGGTGGCAGGTGCAGACTCACAAACACATAACATAAACAAGGCTGGCAGGGGAGGTGCTGACACACAAATAAGTCAACCCTGACAGAGCCTCTTGCTGGAAAAACAGCACTTTCAGCTGGTGAAGTCCCATCAGAGGCAGGGGAGGGGAGGATATCAGACTCCCCAGGAAGGTATTAGAGAGGTTATCCTAGTTGGCATTGCAGCTGATCTACTAACTGGAGGGTGTCACTGAGAGCTGGTGGGATGGGGCATAGCCATGCTTGTCGCTTGTTGCTGTGGCAGCTGTTGCACAATAATGCAAAATAAAAGGAGTGACATAACGTAGAGCAATATAAAATAAAAGGAATGGATATCATCAAAGAGTGATGGGCAAAACAAGAAAACATCTCATGAAATACAGTATGAAGTGCACATTTATTTTTATTTATTTTATTTATTTCCAGTTTGTTTACCGGGAAAGTTCATTGGGCCAAAAATGAGACCATTTTTAATGGAGGCCATGGGAGAAATCTCCTTGTACAGTTTTACAGTAGAAAATCAACAGTTTGCAATTTATACGTAGCTCAAAAAATAAAAATCAACAGTTTGTAATTTATGCATAACTTAAAAATAAAAACAACAAGGCAAAAACAAAATAGTTAACAAAACATTTGTGGGATTTGTCCTAACAGAGTATTTTAAGAACATAACAATAAACAGAGTACATGAAATAGTAAAGAGCGATTAAGAAATGTGCTTTAACAAGGCATATTTAAGAAATAACAGAAGAAAGGTACTTTGGAAGTGTAAGCCTTGCAGGTTCCTAAGTAAATGAGTTGAAAAGGGAGCGAAGTAAAGCAGCAGAAAGTAAAGGTGGATAGAAATAGTGGAGATGAGTGTTAGGTTGAGAAAAAGGATGAAGTATAGTAGGGGTGAAGCAGAGTGAGTCAGGTGGGGTGAGAACATGAGCATTCCCAGTGAGAAGAGAGATGGGAATGGATCAAGGTCTTAAAGGTGGAGTGTTTGTCGGTTGTTCAAATGTGAGGAGGAAGGGAATTCCCTATTCGTACTAGGGAGAAAGATAATAGGTGTCCCTGGAGTACGTATGGGTTTGTATACTTCCAGGAGGTTCTGATTGTTGGACTTGAGTAGTCTGTTGGGGTGATGCATTTTGAGGGTGGAGGAGAGTGTGTGAACAATTTCAGGGTTTAAAGATAAGTTTATGGACAACATAAGTTGAATGTAGGATAAATAGTTAGGCAGTTCCAACCAATTCAAGGTGTGGAGAGCATCGCAATGGAGGGATGAGGATTTGGATCCCGTAGCAAACTTAGAGATTTTATTGTAGCAGGAAGCCAGCTTTGACTTTAGAGAGCAGTGAAGATTGGTGAGGAGAGGGGCTCCATACAACAGGAAGGGAATGAAGTCGGTAGTAGAGAGGATATATTTGGTTAAGGGAGTAAGATAATGACTGTGGCGATATAACATACCCAGCTTTTGATGGGTTTTGTTAATATTAGTTTGTAGATGGATATCGAACTTTAGTTTTTTTATCAATAAGGATACCTAGAAACTTTGTATGGGGACCTACTTCAATGGGGGTCATGTTATGGCTAGATAAAAAGAAAAATAGTTCCTGTCTATTTTGGTGAATTTAGAAGGGATAAATATCAAGATTTTGGATTTTGAAGCATTGAAAGCAAGGTGATTGTTCAGCATCCAAGACTCAGTTTAAGAGAAGGCATCTTTAGGTAGTTTCTTGAGTTTGGGGAGGGATTTGGCAGAGCAGATAATGGTAGAGTTGTTGGTGTATTGGACAAGTGTAGCATTTGGGATACAGTGATGAAAGTCATTGTTGAAAATGTTGAATAGGAGAGGGCCTAGTATGGAGCATTGTGGGATGCCTGTGAGAGTGTGAAGGAAGGAAGAGATGCAATTTTTCCACTTGGTGGCATATTCATAGGTTCATAGGTGTGTACTAGGCTAATGGCCTTGGAGCCTTTATAAGCCTAGCCCATAGGATTACCCTGGCATTGTGCCACCTGACATTAGTTCCCAGTGACTCTGTCGAGTAGAGCCACTGGAGTGATCCCTAGAGTGAATTTTCTATTTCCCATCCACTCATCAAAATTTCTCTTGAAGAGGGCCAGTGATGTACTTTGTTTGACATGTATGGGAAGTCTATTCCATAGCATGGGCAGTCTCTGAGTTATGAACCTGTCCCTCCAACATGTTCTGTTGATTGTGGTAATGAGGTTTTGGTCTCCAGACTGTGTGGTGCAGAGGGATTGGGATTTCTTTAGATGTAGCATTTCTAACAGAGCTGGGTCAGACATGGCTTTGTAAGTCAAGCAGAGATCGCCTGTAAGTAGGCGATATGAGACAGAGAATAGTTAGAGATTTTTTGAGTCTGTCCACACTGTTTAATGCCTAAGATCATCTTTGTGAGGTACTTTTATGGCCTCTCCATTTGTTGCACGTGCTTAGTGAGGTACATGCCAAATGGGGCATTGTACTCTATGATTGGCCTAATGAGGGAAGAGTAGAAGGAGACTATGACCTCTTTCTTCCTGGATCCAAAACCCTTAGTAATGAGATGTGCCATATAGAAGGACTTTCTGACCACAGTGGCAATGTGGTGGTCAAAAGAGAGGTTACTGTCAAGCTGTGTTCCCAGATCTCTTATAACACCTTCTGTGTTCAGTGGACTACCATCAATGTGGTAATTCATGGGAACCAAGTTTTTCCCAAAGGGGATGACGACACATTTTTTGGCATTGAGCTTAAGGCCATGGTTCTGACACCATTCGTTGGTCTCAGTGAGGCCTTTCTGCAAGATGTCAACATCACTTGGGGAGTTAATAATAGCTCCCAACTTGGAACTGTCTGCGAACTTTGTCAGCCAGCATCCCTTCATGTTGGCCTGGACTTCAGAGAAGTAGATACCAAACAGGAGAGGACCCAGGTCCCACCCGTGACTGGTGGGCAATCTGACTTGGAGTCAGCTACTTTCACACTGTGGGTTCTATCTGTGAGCCAGTTTGCAGCCCACCTAGTGATATAGTGTCAAAGAATATAGGGGTTGATGCCTAGCTTAGTGAGTTTTAATATGATTCCTGAGTGGGGAATGGTATCAATGGCCTTGCCAAGATCAAGGTAGGCTGTATGAACCACCTTGCCTTCATCCACATCTCTGGTGACTGACTCAAAGAAGTCAACCATGTTGAGCAGGCATGATCTACCCTTCACAAAACCAAACTGTGTTGGATCCAGAGTTTGGAGATTCCCTATATCCTTGTTTATTAGGTCCATGATGATGTGTTCCATAGCTTTGCATATCAGATTTGTCAGGCTAATGGAGCGATAGTTCCCATGGTCTGTAGTCGCTCCTCCTTTGTGGAGAGAGATGACTGTAGCAGGGGGCCATTTGGTAAAGACAAAGCCTGAGGTGAGGCTGTGAATGAACAGGACACACAGGTGTGGTGCCAATTCACTCTGTAATTCATGTAGAACACAGCCAAGCATATTGTCAGATCCCATAGAAGCTGTATTCTTGGCCTTGGACAGTGCTGTTTGTTGTCTGTTAGAAAGATAACTGGAAAACCAGTTGATGGAGGATGAGGAATGATTAAGATAAGAGAGCTTGGACAGGAGAAGGTTATGTGAAACAGTATTGATGGCTTTGGATAAATCTAGGAGAAGGGTAGATACAATATTGCCGGAGAAGCAGGAGTGGTTAATGGTTTCAAAAAAGGAGAGGAGGGCAGTGTTGGTGCTGTGTCCAGGTCTAAAACCATGTTGTGTGCGGGTCAGCAGTTGATTGTCTAAAAGATAGGGTAGGAGATATACGTGGTTACATTTTTTGAGAATTTTAGAGATGGGAGATAAGATGGCTATTGGATGGAAATTAGAGATATCAGTGTTGTTGCCTCCTTTGTAAAGGGGAATAATGAAGGCTTTTTTCCAGAGGAGGGGTACATAAGAATCTTGGAAGGAATGGTTTATCAGGATGGAGATGGGAAAAGCTATGCCATTGGCAGCTAGTTTAAGGAAGTTAGATGGAAGCTCATCCAGGGCATTTGAACACTGTTTCAATTTTTGTAGATGTTTTCTTATGGTAGTAGTAGGAATAGGTTTGCTAGATAAGGGGGGTGTTGAGTTGTTTTGGAGTCGGAGAGGGTTGAGTTAGTGGAGCGGGACAGGGTCTGTCCTGACATATTAGGGAAAGATGTGGTGAGCTTGGCCATAGATTCTATAAAGAAGGAGGTAAATTGGGTAGCTAAGGAGAGATCAGAAGAGTTAGGATCTGGGTAGGGGTTGTCTTACCAGGACGGAGGAGGGCAGAGATACTGTTCCAGACCTTTTTGGGATTGGATTTATGACTGTTTTGTAATATCGAGGAATAGGATTGCCAGCATATATTTCATTGATTCTAAAACAAGTGCAGTATCAGCATATTTGCAAAACCCAGGTGAGAGGCACAGCAGTCTAACATGTACCATGTGATATGCTACTATGTGCTGTCTAAATAATGTAAACAGGGAAAATATATTGGCAGGTATACTACCTGTACTGCCTATGACTGACAGGTTCATTACAGCTACTATACCTACAAAGTGCTATAACACATCAGTAGGTTGATATATGTCTCACTTGCTTTCTGTACTTAGCATTTAATATAGCCCTGGCATATGTGATAAGGGATGAAGTGAACTGGTGACATTACAGTTTATCTGACTATGTAATGTGAGATTTGCTCGATTCTTTATATAGATAATTAACATTAGAAGCAGAACCAGTTCATACAGTACACTTTTCAGATATGCTGGCAGTGCTGTGAGAAGTTAGACACTTTAACAACAGCAGAGAAGGACTATCATTGCAGTATGTCTATTGAATGGTGTATTCCCCCCTTTCCAGGTGTAATATGAGACTATAGCAATAGCCTCCTGAGCTGTCAATAAAGATGACACATCATTAAAATCATCACCCACAGCTAATATGCAAGTAAAAGAATGAAAGAAAAAACACTACTAGGAACACTTATACTGCGTCTCATGTGCCCTCACACTGACAGTGTCTTCTTATTGGCTAGAAGGCCTTGATGGTGCTTCCACTGGTAAATATGGTGGTGCCTACATTGGTCATCAGAATGATGTATACTGGCATCACTAACAAACCTGGAAAGACAGTGATATTATACTGGGTACCTCATACTTGTCTCAAACCAGGCATTCTCAGTGGTCCCAGTGCAGCACGTACAGGAAGATTTTAGATTCCTTAGAGCACCACGAGGGCACCCTGCCAGAATCAGTGTCAGAGAATAATTTCTGACATTTTTCAACATGCCTGTTTCTCGTTTCACCAATTATTGCTCTTTAGTGCCTCCAGTGGCTGCATGTATATAATATGAAAGGTAACATCCCTGCATGTATCACTGACCTGTCCGGTCATGCACAGTGTGCATTGCAAGTACTTGTGGGTGCACAAAACTGTGAAAACTTCTTAGTGTGATTATGCTTTTGCTCACAACATGTACACAGAGCAAGTCAAAATGATCTATTAGGTCTGCTGTCATTTACATAATCATTATGCACAGAGTCTTAAATCTGTGAGACATAAACCCCATTGGCCACAGGGGTTAAGGTCTTTACCACACAGATATATGGTACAAGGTTTGATTCTCACTTCCAGGTACTGGCCAAAGCTTGTAATAATCTGCAAACTGATAGAATGTTTATCTATGAACCAATATGTGTTCATTATCAAATATTTTGAGGAATGTGTATTTTTTAAGTGTTACAACAGTTTCTAATGTACTGCTGCAATTCCAGGGAAAAGAAAGACAAGTATTATAAATTTAATGAGAACTGTAACTAAACATACTTTGCTGTATGGAATCTATATTTTACTCAGCATTTAAAAATCACACACTGACAACTGAACACATAAAGTGGCATTATATTGTTTATAAAAAAAAATAGCTTGAGCATGTGTGAGGACATCTGTAGGGCTTCAGCTTAGTTTACCTGCTAATGTTGAGTGTACAAGTAGGACCTGGATGTATTGTCTACACAAGTAAGCTGAATGCATTTTTTGTATTTCTTTTGGGGGGGTTGCTGGTACAGGAAAATGATAATAGCTGCAGTACCATAGCTGAATGTAAAACTCTGCAGGTCAGCTGATGGGGCATAGTAGAATGCAACATACTGCTTCTGCTTGCAATGATGCCCTGTGGGTTCCTTGATGGCTGATCTTGCTGGAAAGTAAAGCATATTGGATATATTAGATGGGGTTAGTTCTCTGATTAAACTTTGTCACACTAGTTGGTTGGAGAAGTGAGCAGGGTTGGTAGATTCCAGAGGAAACTCTGTATGTACTGTTTATTTGGGGATGACAACCAAGAAACCATTATGTATAGATACTGGCATGACAATGACCCAGGATGAGAAGTGAACTGCAGATGGTGTCACATGGAAGGAACTGCTTAGTGCAATACTAGCACTTTGAATTCTATGTCCACACAGCCTTATGAGTAACAAAGGTAAAAGCCTGCAAATGTTTCAAGCTCTTTTAGTTGACAAATGTTCGACTAGGTAAATTCTCACCTGCTCTGCTGAGACTACACGTGGCGGTATGTAGTTACAGACATTAATGTTGGTGGCCAAGAATAAACCATGCAACTCAAGTCGATGTCCTCCTAGAAAGGAAAAGGTAGTGGGGTAGAATCAGAGACTGCAGTCATCCCCAGTGAAGCAGTTAACCAACAACCTAAACCATAGTGGCTATAATCAGCTGAAGACAGTAGGCAGAGATGGCATTAAGTTCAATATAAACTGGGCTGATGACCTGGAGGGTGATTAGAGCTAAAGCCCAAGAGTTCAATGAAACACAAAGGGCTCTACCACCTCAGAAAGAAGAGAAAATGAGTGAAATCAAAGAAGAATGGCAGCACCTCAAAATGGCGTGTGTGAAGGCTATAGAAAAGATGCGGCTGAGCAAGGTGTGGAAATAAGGTACATAAGAAAAGCTCATGATAGAACACAAACGTCTAGGGTTGCCACCTTTTCAAATGCCCAAAGTGAGACATGTTCTGTAGAAACGTCAGATTTTCCAGGACAAAACATACCTACAGCCGTGCATAGTACAGGACTTTACTTTTTTGTACAAATAAAAGCTTATTCTAGTAACATTTGAATTGCTTATGCTACTTCACATAACATATAGAAGTTTCATATATAAAATAACTGTTTTATGCAACTATTAAAGAAAACTTAGGAAATATTTTTGTCCTGAAATCTCAGCACATTTGCTATATTTAGATTTTTTTCGCAGGACACAACTGCCTAAAGAGGGACTGTCCCTCGCAAAGTGGGACAGGTGGTAACCCTACAAACGTCCAGAAAGTTATCAAAAGACAGAAGCTATGTAAAAAAAAATGGGAGATAGAAAAGATGGACTAGGCTAAGATGGGATACTGAATTGCTAACAGCTGAGAGAGCAGTCACAACAGCAAAGATCTAGGCACCAACAGTCCAATACCAGCTTCTGGAAAATGACTCAACAGGTGAGAGAAAGAAACTATCTGACTGCATGGTAAAGACAGAAGGAAAAAGAAAATTGCAATAAGACACCATTATTAAGGAATAACAGGAATTATCTGCTCACCAGTCTACATGGCATCAAAGGCAGATGGAAGGATTATTTCCATTAGCTTTTTAATGATGAAAATACTACAGAAGTTGTACTACCCCATATACAGCCAACAAGGAAAGGAGAAGACACCACCCTAGAAGAAGTAAGAACAGCAATAAGGAAAATATAGTCAGGGAAAGCAATAGGCTGAGATGACGTAATGACACATGTAATCAAGATGTTTGCTGAGTAAGGGGAGAAATGACTCTTGAGGGTATTCAGCAGTATGGAGAGAAAGGCATATCCCAGATGACTAGACAATGAGTTCCAGTGTCAGTGTACAAAAACAGGGGAAATTCACAACTGTGAACAGCACTGAGGTATCATACTCTTCTGACACTTTATAAAAGTGCTGTGGAGGGTGGTCGCTAAATGAATAAACAGAGCAGTAGAAAAGAAATGAAAGATGAACAAGTTGTATCAGATCAGAACGCAACACAATCTACTCAATGCTTGGAGTGATACAAATAATGGAGAAGAAGCTTGGTGAAAGCATATGGAAAAAAAAAAGAAAGTTGATTTGGGCTATCCTGCTATGGTTTGAAGTCCTGGAAACATTGGTGGAATTAGTGCAGGCTATATACAACGATCTAATGTCACAAGCACAAACAGTGTTTGGATTTACAGTGGGGTTCCCACTGGAGGTATTATTTCGGAGCTGACATCTTTTCATACTGGTGATGGACTAACTTAATAAACAGGCTGGAGGAGACAGACTAACAAAGCTGCTGTATGAGGATGATGCAGCATTACATGCAGAATCAGAACAGGATCTCCACCAAATGGTATGAGAATGGAATGCAGTTTTTAAGGGTCATGGGATAAATCTGAGTATAGACAAGACACTTGTCAGATAAGCAAATGGCAGGTATCAGAAGATGAAAAATTTGAGATAGTATGGAAAATAGTGGAAAAAATTCACAACTTCAAGTATCTGGAAGGGGTGATTGAGAAAAAGGGAAGTCTGAATGAAGAGGCCAAAGCTAGAATCAGAAGAGCTGTAGCCAAATGGCACAGTGTCAGAGGTACTGTGAGAGAGAAAAATTTCAAGGAAGCTGAAAAATAAGGTGTGCAAAACAGTGGTGCCACCAGTACTGCTGTACGGTACAGAAATCTGGGCAGTGAAGGCAGAGCAGCTTAGGAAGCTAAGGATGATGGAGATGAAGTGCCTGAAAATTCTGGTAAGATGCACGGTGTGGGCAGGCAAAGAAATTATGACATTAAATCAGAAGCAAAAGTGGCTCCATTTACAGAGAAGGTCAAAGATAAGATTATGGTGGTTTAAGCATATGTACAAGAAAGAGAAGACTTGGGAGAGATAGGACAAAAGTAAGAGGAAACAAGGATGTCTTGCAAGTGGATGAATTGCATGAGAAGCCTGCACTAATAAGGTGGGAACACTGAAGATGGAAGGAGAGTGAAACTGACTCGAAGCAGGTTGCAGTAGTAGATGCAAATAGGGAAAGACGGTTGATAATGATGACAATGATGGTCCAGAGTGAACCTATGAGCAAGTCAGAGAGAGGACACAGTGAACATGTGAGCAAGTCAGAGAGAGGACACAGTGAACATGTGAGCAAGTCAGAGAGAGGACACAGTGAACTTGTGAGCAAGTCAGGCACAGGACAACCAACATGACTGCAGATGCAAAAAATTGTATTGCACAACTTGCATGGGGAGGGTGAGGAAAGCAGTTCATTATCCAAAACAGCCATTGACTGAGCCAGAAGAGTGTTTTGCTACTCATGGGGCATCAAACTCACCACTTTCCCTTACAGGTATATTGGAGCTAGGCGATGAGCTGCAGTGTGTCTCAAGAATTACCATTATGGATGCCACAGGAGTGTTTCAGTGATGTTTTGAGATTTGTGATCTGTACAGTTTAGAGAATGTCAGTCAAACTGCGTTTTCTATACTATGGGCACATCAGGTTTACAAGTTTCATGGGTACCTGCACAACTTAAGGGTCTGTATTTTTTAGTAGTAACACCATTTGATGTGCCTAGTGTCTCCACAGAGGGAAGCCAGAAGAGATAATGAGTAATTATGCTGGGTGTTGTGCTTTGTCGTCCTCAAAGGTGACGTGCTATCAGATTCCACCACCATGGATAGTCCACGGCTTGATGATGGACATGAGTTTGACTTGGGCAATGATTGCAGGAATCAGCTGGCATGGGCAGATAGCATGGTGTCAGTGATAATAAAGGGAATGTGGAAATTAGATTCTCTAGCCAGGACTGGACACGGCCTATGTGCCTGTGAAGTCCACACAAAAAGCAAAGAGTCCCATTGAAAGCCAGGTTGCCATTGACATACCTAGCTGGGAAAGTATATATCACGCAGTGGCACAGCTTTCATTGTGTGCAGCAAGCAAGACAGGGCATGTGCATGACCTTGCACAATAGAATGCTGGTGTCCAGACATGCCATGGGTCTTAATCTCCCCCCCAGTAATAGCTGTCTCAATATCTGTGATCCAGTAAATATACATAGCTATTGTACAGGTACAGGCTAGTAAAATCTCATTCTTTGCAGAGATATTTTGCTTTATTGCAGGGTATGAATGATGAGCTAAGGGAGTTGCTCGTCTCATATGTGTGTCACCCTGGACACATTTCTTCATCTGCTGATACAACTGAGCCTCTTCCTTTGAAGCATGTCAGACATGTGTCTCTTAGCTATCCCACATTTGGCTCTAGTGCTGCTGACCATTATGGAAGTGGAAGGCCTAGGTTAAGGTCATACAGTTTACTACTTCCACAGCAATATATAGTGTGGAGGTACATAAGGCAGGAGAAGTTGCTTATGCCAGTGCCATCACTCACAATAATATAGCACCCATACTCATAGCCAAGGCTTTCTTACTACATAAGGAATTCAGAGTAGACACAGCTGCTGTGGACTTGAGGATGAACACGATGCCTGCACATCTTCTGAGTGTGCTCTAGACCTGTCTTTAATACCCAGTCACAGTGCTGCAACACTTAATGAGGTTATGTCCCAGTATCAAAATATCTACATACATTTCACAGTCCCCAGCTCCACACACTTGCACACACACACACACCCACACCCCCCCCCCACACACACACACACACACACACACACACACACACACACACACACTCACTCCACACACAAACACACAAACACAAACACGCAGTGATAGTGTCCCCTCTTAGAGTATTTTTATATTATCTCCTCTCCTCTCTGCTCCTCTCCTATCCTTGCCACATCAGCCCAATACAGCACTCATTTATTTTCAGTTCCAATAGCATACTCACAGATCCATGTGGAGGACACTGCACACTTCTATCCTTCCGACACTTGTGCAAATGACAATAATGCTGCCCCTGACTTTTCCACTTTGCTACTTGAGTTGACTAAGTTTGATGCACAGTGTGGCCAGTCTATACTTATGTAAGTACAACCTGGTAGTAGGTATGTACATCTCAGTTTTAATGTAGGGTGTATGCTTTACTATGTTCCAAAGCTGTGTGAAGATTTCTGTCTCTTGGTCAGTGCTACAGTGTAGTGTGGCCTCTATTGTCTAGCATGATCACCCCCTTCTGCTTGGTCCTCCTTTAACTGTTAATCTAACTCACCCACCACCAAATTTGTGGTAGATTTCCCTCCTGCATGCATCCACCCTCCTGCAACTGTTTCTTCAATGTTATGTTGTGTAACACTATACTTACTGAGAATATCTTAGTACATTTGCCAGGGTCATACTGTCAGGAACCACCAGATACATTCAGTAAGCAAAAGCATGCCTTTAATAGCCCAGACACACACTTAGTGATGACCCTGTTTTTTGACAGTTCATACCTGTCTCCATTGTTTGCCACAGTGTGTTGATTTATGATAGGTGTTATCAACCATGTCTCACAGGCATATCCATCATTGCCAGTAAGATGCCTCCATGGAATGATATCCTTCATAAATCATTGATGCACATCACACATTTGCCATATATGGGAGTCAAGGGAGCTACTTTTGTGTCCTGAAAACACGTTGTAGGTAATACACCATGCTTTTCAGACTACCTGGCAGTTGATGGAGTGGTAATCTTACCTTTTTCCCAGCTCATCAGATGGAGCCTTTATTTAAATATTGGTGTAGCCCATGACCCCAGTACCTCAGGGAAATGGGCATAGCATGCTCTCCTTTGATAACCACATAGCCAAAATGGTCAGGAAATCCTTCTATGTGGCACACCTGATCACAAAGGGTTTTTCATCCAGATCCAAAGAGGTGATTGTGCCCCTTTACTCCTCACTCATTAGGCCCATAATAGAGTACAATGCCCCATTTGGGATGTACCTCACTAGACACCTGCAACAACTAGAAAGACCACAGAAGTACCTCACTAAGAGGATTAAGGGCCTTAAACAATTACCCTATAAAGCACAACTAAAAAAGCTCCAGCTCTTCTCAGTCGCTTACCGTCTTCTCAGAGGTGACCTATGTCTGACCTATAGGGCCATGTCAGACCCTGAACTAATGGACATGCTTCACCTCAAAAAAACAAGATCCCTCAGAATCACTCGTTCTAGTGACTTGAACCTATGTACAACAATAAACAGGACATGCTGGAGGGACAGATTCCTGTCCCAGCGACTCCCCTCACTCTGGAATAGAATCCCAATCCATATTCGACAGAGCTCCTCTCTGACCCTTTTCAAGAGAAATCTTGATGAGTGGATGGGTAATCGTAAGTTCTACCCTGGGATCACTTCAGGAGCCCTGTTGACAGAGGCCCAGGTTACTAATCTAATGGGGAGGCGAAAGCCATCACTCTGTGGCTAGGCTTATAAATGCCCATGGGCAGATAGCCTAGTACTTACCTATGAACCCATGAACCTATGAATAAAACTTCTACATGGTATTTTCTATACCTTCTGTATTAAGAAAATGGTGGTGTATCTTTCAGGCAGATGTCTGGGATACCCTCAGTGTGACTTGTTGCTTACCTAAAGGTCCCTGTAACTAGTATTCTCACAGCCACATATACTTTAATATACACTGGGATTGATAGTCCAAGATTCCCACTAGACTACAGATGAGGGTGACACGTACTTATCAGCGGCTTCCTATTGAAATGTCTGCACTCAAAATGCTGAGTGCTGACATGATGAAAAAAATTACCAAAAACACAGGAGAAGAGCAAATCTCAAAGCTCGCTCTTCTCCTTAAAACATCTTTTTGCTGAGGGGAGGCAGGATCCACAGCACCACAAAACATATATATACCAACTCCGAGATTGACATACCTCAGAGAAAAGGAAATATTCAGAGAAATGGGATTTGAGGCTTACTATATCTAAGTCCGTTCTTTTGGCCACTCAGTCTCTTTTTTTTGAAGCACATTTTAGTGGGTCCTGACATTTCAAATGGTTACCTTACTAGCTGCTGCATGGTGACTCTGTACACATGGTAACATACAATAATGTCATTGTTTTGAAGGCCATGAAATATTAAGTATAACTGGATGACACAACACTTCCAAGGGTGATTACATGCAACACTGTGGCTACTAATGGCAATAGCCTGATGCATTTACGTATTTGCTAAATTTGCAGCTATGACTTACATAGATTTGCTACTCCCATGTTGTAAAACCAGGATTTTATATTGATGAAACTCACTGGTATGATTCTTCACTTCACAGATTTATGTATACAATAGCACTACCATATCCAAACATTGTATGACATCTTGCCCTTAACTCCATAAACTGCCCTAGAAGACCCCTGTTAAAATGCAATTCTTGATCATAAACAGTCCACTCTATTACAAGACTGGACAACATTGGTATGTAATTTCCTAATGTCTCTGGTCAGCTTGGTAGATTTGGGCTTCATAAGGCAATGTAGCATGTTTTCAGTTGTGTCATGTTCTCAAACAACCAGTTAATCATTAAAGAAAATAAAACAGTATGCAAGGGATGTAAATGTACAATTTCCTTGGCGGCAAAAATCTCACATGCAAATGAGGTTGTCAAGAATAGCCACTCTACATCCCTCATACACACCACTCATCCCACACACACAGATTGCCTTATGCTGATGCACTCAAAAGAAACCTTTACAAATCTCAAAGACATCGAAAGCCACCAAATGGCAACACTGCAATTAGTAAAATACACACCAAATGAAACACCAAACATCTTACATAAGCCTACACCCAGTGGTCCTGCAACAGCAAAGCCCATAAGGCAAGCATATACTTTCCCCAATACTTTTGTCATTTGGCACTCCATTGTATGACAAACATATACCCCACTCACCAGGTAAGACAATTCATGCCTACAAGGATTTCCAAGCTGTTTGAGTGCTGCTGCATTGGAATTTGTCACTGGGCCCAAAAGACAGACAGGTTTTTTGTCAGGCAAGTTTCAGGTGTATCAATACACAAGTTTAAAAATCTGAGCAGAGTCTAAAGTCTCGACAGGTACGTTTTGCTAAAACATTCTTCATTAGTTCTGATCAAATGTGAGTGGGTAATTTGTATGCATCTAGGAAATTGAATATATGTGCAATTGCTCATACTAACATAGGTTCATAGGTTGGCAGGTAATTACTAGTCTAATGGAACAGAGCCTTTACAAGCCCAGCCAATAATACCCAGGATATGACAATAGTATATCTTAATTCTCCAGATATGGGATGGGGTGGTATCAGGGTAGTGGATCTTTGGGTATTGGAGCCCTGAGCCATTTTACAGACTTTTTCTGTTAATAAGGGGTATGGGCAGTACCCCATCTATTTAGTCAAATTCATTTTGAAGTGATTGAGGGGAGGCTTTGTTTCAAGAAGATGGGAAGTTTATTTGATAGACGAGGTAGCCTTTGGTATAAGAATCTGTCTGTCCAGCAAGTTCTGTTAAAGTCACAAATAAGGTTCAGGTCCATGGAACATGTATTCCTTGTATAATTTTCTTGCAAATATGTAACATTTCATCAGGGCTGGATCAGAAAATGCTGTGTATGTCAGGCATAATTCTCCATCACCATAATTCCCGTCTAGCCTGTTTTTATCCTGAGTAGTAGACTCCACATCTCAAGTGTTGTGTTCTGCTTTGTCCTTCCATCTTGTCCTCCGGACACAAAGGATGTCCAGCCTTCACATTATCACATCATTCACTTCCAAGCTGCATCCTTTCTATGAACCTATATCAACCTGTTGCAATTCATTGTTCATGTTTGTCAGGTTGATTGGTTTTGCATCCAGCTTTTGCTCAAGAGCAGCTTATTGACCCAGAGCTGCAGGGCTTTATGGCATGCACACACTGGCCAATGAGGGCACATACACCCCTCATGAGGTCCCTGGAATCAGTCAGCCAGGCCCATTACCCACTTGAATTAGTCAACATGACTGATGGCTGAATCACCTAGACCCATATTTTTACAACCTTGAGTAGCTAGCTCCATGGCACACAGTCTGTGATCCATGTATTGAGGATACTGTGCATCACAGTAGATCCCCAAAGATTTTGATCTGTTCATCTCCTCCCCCTATAGGGGATCATCTAGAGTGTGTGCTACCTCCATTCTTGGATGAGTTTGAGATAGACACACTCAGCATGTTCTTTTTTTTAATATTTAGAGGTAAGAGGAACCCCCGAAGAGACACAGAGAGAATAGGTCAGGTTCAAACCTTGTATCTTGTGCATGGTACGTGAAGACCTTAACCTTTATACCAATTGGTCTCATATAAACTCATACTAACAGCATTAAGCTACTTAACTGTGTGCTAGCAGAGTGAACTCAGTATATACAAGTACTGTGTATCCTTGCCACAAGGACTGGGTTCATTATCAGAAGGATAGGATATCCTTCTCAGGAGTGATAATCTAATCAAACATAAAGAAAAGGAACAGGGAGGATTCCTTCACTGGAAATGTGAGTGACCCTAATCATAGTCACATATCTCTCCCTTTGTTTGAGAATGGGTTTTTATAATGGGAGCATAGCACTCAACCTCTTAGCCCAAAAAAATCTAGACAGAAACAAACATAATGAGGGAACAAAATCCCCAAAATAGGGACAGATTTTAAATATTGCTCTTATAAATTTAGAAGGTTACTAGAATAAAAGTTCTTCTGTTAACATGCATTTTCTGAAGGATATTACTTCTGAAACCCAAATGCCTGTTAGTATTTATTTAATCCAGTCCTTACATATTTGCCACAAAAATTCAGAAAATCACAAATTTTATGAGGAACAGACCAAAAATATGAGGCAAAAATCTAGACATTGTGAGAAAATCTGTACAGTTGAGAGGTATGATGGGAACCAGTACAAGTGGTTTAAAAGAGCTGGAGTATGGGATTCCAGACAGGTATATGTTTAATAAGTATGGAAGAGACAGCTGTAGTATTTGGTAAAATTATCTGAGCTTGCTAAAAAATGATAGCACTTTATAGTTTCAAGGAAGTGGTACTTTTGATAAGAAAATTTTAGAAATTCTAGAAAAATAAGCCAAAATAAAAGGGTAATAAGGTTTCAAGCTGTTGTTGGTCAGCTTTTATTGACTGGCAAGAAGAATCTAAAAATAAGGAAAAGGAATTTGTAGTTAGAAGCTTAAAATATAACTCAATTAGATTAAAGTTACATTTGCAGGTGGCTAATAGAACAGTAAATACATTACAAAAAATATGCGAATGAGAAAGCCCACTGTTGGGGTATGTATCTATTAAGACTGATAAATTATCAGTCATGCAGTCAGAATCGTCATATGATGACAGGCGTCTGTTACCTTCTGCACTCCCTCCACCTTATGACCTACCCACATGTTAAAAAGCTGATAATTCTCTCTCTCTGAGAGGGAAAATGAAGGTGAATTTTGCAGAAACACCTACCACTTTTCCAGATACAGATCAAGTCACTTCCAGCACTTCCAGTCACCTCTCTCGAGCACGTTATAACACTAGGATTTCATCAGCAATATCATCCAGTCCCCACTGCAATATCCCCAGAGCAAATGTTAATGCATATATCTAACAAAGAGAAACAGTTGTATCACAGACATAAATACAAAGCAAATGTTAAATGTGAGAAAATTGAAGATTTCCTAGTAAAAGCTTATCATCAAAAACTAGCACTTTGGGTAGGATTGAGCACGCTATTACCCAAGTCCCGGTTGTTATAGATGGGGAGAAATATCAATGGGCATCCCTTGCTAAGCAAATTGCAAGAGAAGAGAAAGATCCTGACTCATCCACTAATTCTGATATACGTACTGATGCACACCTTTCAAGAAATACCAAATACTGAAGCAGCTAGAGAAAGTTGAGACCGAACTTACTATAAGAGTGGTACAACCATGGACTGTAGTGGATTTTTCAAACCATTGTGGGTTCTCTCCACCCAATAAAAACTCTTAAAAGGACATGTACAATAGCAAAGCCATGCCATTGAAGATCTGAGAACAGTATTCAAAGCATTCACACTTATTTTTAGGAAAGCGTGATAAATATGACATAGCTGACAATATTCTGAAATATAGACATGATGGATTTCTAGCAGATAAAAATAAACTCTTAAAAGCCATTACCACAGTATGCCCCTAAACCTAAATGGGTAAGAATAAAAGCTATTTTGCAGAAAGAGAATGAATCTATTGATGCATATTTGCAGAGCATGATGGATACATCTGAAGTCTTCACTGCACATCGAGAGCCTATGGAAGGTAAAACAGCCAATGGGTTTTCAGCAGCTTTTGTACAGGATTTGTTACCACCTATACAGGAGCACATTAGTAAGGTTTGTTTGAACTAAGTTTAGGCGTTCATGAAATTGCAGCAGATAATATACTTATGGAAGAAAAAGAACAAAATAAATAGTAGATTTTCAATTCCAGCAGTTCAACATTGACTCCCAAGGGGAGAGAAGAGGAAATTATAAGGTAAGAGACCGATTCTGATTCTTTCAGCAACTCCCAGGACAGTATCAGCAAAATTATTATCTCCCTGATTCGCCATCACTGCAAGGTGCATCATGTTTAAATGCTTATTTTAAATATGGCCAGACTGGGCATTGGCAAAATGAGTGTCCAAGCACATTCACCAAATGTTCAAATACCACAACAACCTGAAAGAATCCCTCCTGTATGGAATACTGCTGGGCAGCCACCAATGTTGAAGTAAACTCATTAGAATAGCCATGAGCAGGAACCGCAGTTATTTCCCTTGATCAAGATGGTCCTTTTGTCACTGTTACAGTAGAAAATACATCTATACCATTTATTATTGTTACAAGAGCAACTAGATCTATGATTACTTTGAAACGCTGAAAAACTTCCACTTCCTAAACATATGTTTCAGGGAGTAGGCATGTCCAAAATTTAGTTAGACTACCTAGAAACTAAACCTGTTCCTATTCAAATTGGTCTGGTAGAAGATAAGCATGTTTTTATTGTGGGAAATTTGGCCCATTAAATTTGTTATGTAGATATTTACTATATTCGCTTAGATGTAATGTTTATTGCACAACTGATGGTGTATTTTTTAGATGTTCCTAATGAAACTTTTGGATTATACTGAAATACTGTCTGCACAGATGAAGATGCCCTTTTCACTATTATAACATCAGAACAAAATGAAAAAAATTCTGGTATGGAGGAATTAAATACTATTCCTCCACAGCTCTGGACTACCTATGAAAATGAGGTTGGGCTCATAAAGCATGCAGCACTTGTGTGTATGATGTGAAAGCCTTTTTAATTTTTCTAAGTCTTTTGGGTTTCTAATACCATGACGTGAATGGACCCCATTCCTAAGTCAAAGTACGATTAAAGTTCACAAAATTAGTATTGTTTCAATCTTTGATGTTAGCTAGAAATGCTCTACACAGCACTCACAATGTGCTCAGTAATGACTCCTGCAATTCGTATGGAGTTACTTGTATAGGTACCTAAATACAATTGTACATTATTTTTTATAAGACCTGTTGCTCCTACTACTATTGGAACTGTCTGGGTATCTTTCTTCCACATTGCTCTCATTTCTGCCTGCAAATCCTGATATTTTATGACTTTGTGTCTCTGACAAGACACTGTAGTCACTGGGTGTAGCGATTTCAATGATCAATGCTACTTTTGTCTTCTTCTCATGGACCACTATATTTATTTATTTTATTTTTATTTTACATTTGTTAACCGGGCTAGTCTAACTGGATATATTTCCATTTTCAGTAGAGGCCCGGGGAGAAAAGCTCCACATAGAGATAAACACAGTTTAATATTAATAAAACACATTAAAATATTAATGGAGGAGGAGGTGAATATGCAAATATGGCAGCACAGAGGCATCATTAATATTAATATAACATAACATAAATATTTCACATCATTCTCAAAAAAAAACAAAAAATTAAACATTTCACATTGTTTTAGGAAGGAAGAGAGAGAGAGAGAGAGAAAGAGAGAGAGAAATAGAGTACAGAAAAAATAGAGAGAGTAGAAGTAAAAAAAACAAAAAAATAAAAAGAGGGAAAAAAGAAGAGAAAAGAGGAAAGAAGAATAAAATAAAAGCTAAGAGGAAGATAAGAAGAAAAAGAGAAAGAAGGAAGGAAAGGAGAGGAAGGGAGGGGAGATCTGATTATAGGGAGAGGGAAGGGACATATTTCATTTTTTTAAACAACCATGATTTTTTAAGTTTTGAGTTGAATTTGTTTTTTGAGAATAGAGTTCAGTAGGAAGTTTCAGTGTCCCAGTTCAGTTGTGAAGAAAAGGGAGTCACCAACAAGTAGTTGAGGGAGTTGTTGAGTTAAAAGAGAAAGTTAGTAGGTTAGTTAAAGTTAAGGTTAGTTTGAGAGGGGTCAGAAGTTTGGAAAGTGCAGGAGTGTTATTAGGTAGATAGAGAGCTCTTTGGAGGAAAGTTGGGAAAGAAGCATATTTTCCTTGTCTAGCCAGTGAAGCTTCTAAAGTTGCAGTTCAGAGGTGCAGCTAAAAGTGATTGTGGTTGACAAATCTAATGACTGTGTTACAAACAGAGCCAATTTTGAGAAATAAGCCTTTTGATTTTTTGAGATTAGTGTAAATAGTGTAAACTGGAGAAGAAAGTGAGAGTGAGAGAGAGTAAGTTGAAGAGAGGGAGCTTTAATGTTCTAATCTCTGTACATTGGGGAGGTTCTGTAGACAGTAGAGTTGGGTTTCTTTTTGTGATTTTACAGCCGGAAGGTATTTGATGATAATTAATCATAGGGTAAGGTTGTTGTGTCGAATCACTACCAATGGGAATATGGAGTGGAGAGCTCTGGAGTGGGGTGCAATTAATAGATGAGATGGAGAAGAGTAAAGTTTTAGGTTTTGAGAGTAGGGTTAATTTAGGAGGCATTTTTTTTTAGTGGAAGAGTAGGCTGTGGAAGTTTTGTGTTGCTAATGTTTGTAGTTCTGGAAGCATTTAGCTGTAGTGACAATTTGTAGTTCTGAGCTTATTTAGTAGAGCAAATAAGAGAGAAATAGTTGTTATTCGGAAATTGTAGAAAGTGGGAGGAGGAGAGGAGCAAGTATAGAAAAGGAGAGAGGAAGAAATAGAGAGAGAAGAAGGTTTGGAGGAGGAGGTTTTCGAGAAGGAGAGGATGGAAGATTTGAGGAGAAAAGTTTAGGCATAGGACTGCTAGATAGTAAGAGATTAGGATAGGGAGGAGTAGGAAAGGAGTGAAATGTCAAGGTCAAAGAAGAGAGAATTAAAAAATTGTATTCAGGAATTGTATTTGAGATTGTCAATAAAGTAAAGGAGGAGAGAGAGCAGTGGTAGTAGGCCGGTTTGTGAATTAAGCCGTGTTGAAGAAAAGTATTAAAGTGGTAGTAGTTAAGGGAGTTCATTAGTTGGTAGTGAGAGTGGTTTCCATGATTTTTTTTAGGGGTGTAAAGAGTTTTTAGTTAGAGTATTCATTGAGTTATTTTTTTTCCTTGAGGTAAAGGGGGTATAGATTGATCTAGTCGAGTATTCATTGGAGTTATTAATAGTTCTATTAGGGTATAATGTGATGGATATCTTATGGGAGTAAGGCTTTTTTTGGGGTATTCAGATGGAATGGAAGATAAATGGGGGGTGGATGATGAGTTTTGGATGCATTGCTTTTAGAGGTATTCAGATGGAAGTTGATCAGCTGAAGGGGGTTTAAAGTTAGAATTTGGAACGGAATTGATGGATGAAGGTGAAGCTGATAGAGAGTGAGAAGTGAAAGGTATAAGGAAAGAAAAGCAGGGAGGGATGCAATTTGTCAGGAAGAAGGGAGGAGAAGAGGAGATAGGGTATTAGTGTAAGAGTGTCGAGGGTTGCTAGTCTATTCATGAAGAATTTTTTTCTATGATTTTGGAGGTTACTATAGTAGTTTTTTTGTAGTTTGTGTATGGTTCTTTTAGTTATTTTTTTGGTTTCTTTTTAGTTGTGTTGTTGAGGGGAGGAGACTAGTTTTGTCTTATTATCCTCCATTTTTTCTACTATTTTTTTGCCTTGTTTTTTTATAAAAGGTCTGGGCGATTTGGTTACTTTAGTGATTTTTTTTTTGAGTTTTATTTGGGATTTGATTTTCTATTTTTGTTTAAATATTGGACTGCTTCTTCTAGTTAGTTTTTTCTCTTTTGACTCTTTTGGGAATATCTTATTTTCTCACATCTATCTTTTGAACTGCTGGTAACTAAGGATCCCATGTGATGTAAACTTCATAATTTGCTGTAATGCTTTGTGGCTGATGTTTCTAGTGTTTTTCAACAACTTTAGTATTATAATGTTTGCACAATCCCCAGTGCAACAGTCTTGCCACATTATTATGTCTTTCAGTAAACAGAACTTCTCCCATTAGTATGTCACAACCAACAACAAGGTGTGCAACTGTTTTCAATTCTGTTTTATAAAATTTACATTTGTCTGTTTTTCCCACATGTTCAACGGGCTTTGTAAACCAATGTGTACATAGCCCACTATCTTGGGCTGCCAATATTAAACATTTTGAATTCAACTCTCCTTAACCATTCCTGAGTTTAATCCTGATCAACATGAGGCTGTTCCAGGAGTTTTCTATACTTGCAACTATATTTATGCCTTATCCACATTTCTTGCATTCTCATCTGATCCTTCACCTGATATTCTTTCTTTTGTTTTTTGGCACATTCAGTTGCTGCCTGATTTTTATCTACTTCTGGTTGATTTCCATTCCTGCTTGATGCCGATATGCTTCTGCTAGACTAAGCAGGGAAGTCATCTTAGATTTATTGTCTTCATGTTTCAAAACATTCATTATGTTTGGGTCTTGTAAGGTCAGCAGATATGTATGCAGTCCCATGATCATAGATTTATATGTGTAATCAGTTTCAAGGATGCCCATACCTCCTTCAGAACGAGGATTATATAATCTTGGTATGCACTGATTTTTATAAATCATTTGATGAGCATGAAGCTTCCTTCCTTCTTGTTTTCCTGGATAATCTATCCAACACCTTTTGGGGCAAGTCAATCCATTCAAAACTGTAAGTTTGGACAGGAAGAGCAGAACTGGTTTATAGCTTGAACTTTGTTCCTAGATGTCAACACTGTTTCCAGGATTATTTTAAGTTTTCTAAAATATTCCTTACTGAGTTTTATTCAAATGTGTTCATGTTTTATTGTTGATTCTTCATCAGTTCCCAAATATTTATACACTCACTCTTCCTCAAGTTCTTTTATATCACATTCTTTTCCCAGACTGATGTTTTCTTGGTGCTGCCGCTTTCCTGCTTTAAAGGTTGCTTTTGCACATTTATCAAGACAAAATGACATTCTTATATCATCTGAAAAAGGTTTGACTACTTGCAGTTGTGCTTTCAGTTCCTCATCTGATGAACCACCGAAGTTTTATATCATCGACAAAGAAAAGATGTGAAGTCTTTACTCTTTGTCGCTTCCTGGGAGCCAAACTGTAGCCATGACCTAATCTGTTAATCAGACAGCTTAATGGGTTAAGGGCAAGGCAAAAGAGTAGCAGTGACAGAGTCAACCTGGAATATCCCCCTTTGGATTTTTATCCCTGGAATAATAATTTGTCCTTTATCATGGCTTAACTGAAAATTAGTTTGCCATTGCTTCATGGTCGCTGTTATGTAATGTATCAGTGTGGTGTGTATCTTACACATTTTAAAGCACTCTTTTATTCATGAGTGTGGGATACTGTCAAATGCCTTTTTGTAGTCTATCCATGTGATACTTAGATTCTTCCCCTTTTTACAGTTCTCCACTATGATTTTATTTAACAACAAATGCTCCTTTGTTCCATATGATTTTCTTTTATTACCCTTTTGTTCTATTGCCATAATTGAGTTTTCCTCTAAATGATTATAAACTCTGTCAATAGCTTGCAGGTTTGCTCATAAGTAGGAGCATTTTTTTCCTGTTGTTAGCCAGGCTGGGTCTGTTCAGGGTGCGCATATAAATAGTGCTTTCTCATGGCTACATTTTCATGCAGAGATGTTAATACTTTTAGCTAGAAGTTAGGTACTGTATGTGGGCTTGTGGTTTTCCAATTAGAGGCTTTACTTAACTTTGTTTCAGTGTCTCTGGCTGATACTTTATCCTATTTCATATCCTGTACATTTGAAGTTCTTATTCTTACTTTTACTTCTTCTATCCATTTAGCATCTTTTTTATGTTCCACAGGATCTTCATAAATATTTCTCCAAAATGTATATGTGTCTTCTTTTTTTTTTTTTTTTTTTTTGGTGGTCTTTCAATTTCTTTTAAGTTATTTCCCAATTTTCTATAAAATGTTTTTGGGTCCTCAATAAATTACTTATTTTGTACTTTTCCTTTATATTTATCTGTGTATCTTCTATGTTTTTCTGCCTGTGCTGATATTTTCAGTTTATTATTTGCGATAGTGCACAATAAATAATGATCTGTGATAATAATGCACATGGCTTTTATCATGTCTATCTTTCTGAGTATTTTTGCTGAGCTGTTCCTTCTTCTATGCTCTTCTAAGAGTGACAATTCTTGTCTTAATTGCTTTATAGTTTTCTTTATTTGATACTTTCATCATGGCATCCGATTTCTCCCTGTCCTTTTCCTTACTTCCCTGTGTTCTTGTAGTAGGACTTTATCTATTAATTTGGCTGCACAGTAATGTATCATATTTACTTATTTTATATTTCATGAATCTCTATGGACAGTCCTAATTACTGTGTTCATTTGTTTTATCAAACTTCTAACTTTTTTGGTTTTATTGACCTTCTGCAGTCTATTTCTTTCATTGAGCTTAATATATCTATCAATCTCTATAAAATCAAGCAAATCTTCTCTTAGATCATTTTCTTAGATCATCTTCTTCTAAACTGAGGGCACATTCTTTGTTCTCCATTTCCTACAGGCATTCTATAGAAAGTTCCAGAGCATCTTCCTGTGCCATGTTCTCTACAGTTTCACCCTGTGTCCTCCATTGCTCTTTCATATGGGAACTCCCTGGCCTATCACACCATAGCATTGACTGTCTCAGAGTTGCCACAGTTTCCTGTTCTTTCTCTTGCTGTATAGCTCCAATTGAACATTTGTACTGGTTTCCTGTGGGAGGCTCCAAAATATTGTCATATGTCAACTGATTAGATGCTTCCCACTCCATTGGATTCTCCTTAATTTGTGTGTCCGTTGTTCTATCTTGTTGTGTTGTCGTCTGAGTTAAATTTTCAACACTAAATTATTCACTTTGCAAGTAATTCATAACTCAGTTTCTATTTTTTAACTTCTCCATTACTAATCTTCTTTACTACTTGTCCTCTTTGTTTCATTATTTTTGTATTGTAAAAGTTTTCATATCCAGATATTTTTGCCTGTATTCCTCTTCAAATATATTTATTGGTGCTCTTTTTCTATTGATTAGTTTTGCTTTTTCCTTTGCATAAATATTGCACCATATTAAATCTCTTTTTCTTTCCCATGTCCATATTTCTTCTTCAGATGTCTCCTGCTCCTCTTGGTTCTCCTTATTTTGGGGACTAGTTGTTCCATCATGCTGTGATATATCCTGTGTTAGACTTTCTACACTGAATCCTTCTCTTTGCAAATATTCAGTAATTTCAGTTTCTGTTTTTTTAACTTCTTCTAGACTAATATTTTGTTCTACATTCCCTCTTTGTGATCTTATTTTTTATTGTAAATTTTCCATAGCTGGATGCCTTTGCATATATTTCTCCTTGAATATCTTTAGGGCTGCCTTTTTTGTGCTTTTTCCTTTGCAGAAATTTTGCACCATATCAGATTTCTCTTTCTTTCTTTCCCATGTCCATATTTCTTTTTCATACCCTTCAAACATCTTTAAATTTTGCTCTTTAAATTTTAACACTTCTTCAGTTGCTTCTTTTTCCAAACAGCACAACATTTCTTGGTCTATATAGTGTTTTTCATGGATCTGTTGTACTGATGAACACAAATTTTTATTTGAAGCTTCTGACAGTTTTTCTTGTGAAAGTATTTTCTTTCCTTTAATTTCTCTCTTAATCTTTTAAAGCCCTGTGAATGCCTGCCTCTGGTAGTTTAGTATCATTTGTTGTTGGAAGCAGAGAAAGGAAATGAACCTATTATACTGCCTTGTTACAACAAGGTTTCATTGTTCCAACCCACAGTCCTTGTAATATTCCTACTTTACAAGTTAAGAAACCGGGACAAAGTACATATAGGTTGTAAAAGATTTATGTGCAGTGATTGCTGTAGTGGTATCAACATTTTCAGCTGTTCCTAATCCTGCACAAATACTGAGTTTTATTCCTTCAGAAACCACAGCCTTCTCAGTGATATATATTTCATCTGCATTCTTTTCCATCCCTATACATCTAGATAGCCACTACCTGTTTGCATTTTCTTATAGAGGACAGCACTAAACTTGGATTAGATCACGGCAAGGTATCAGTGGTGGCTGGTGACTTCAAATCAAAGGGGGGGCTGCAAGAGATAGTTGAATGGGTGTGGCCAATGGAAAGGGGTGTGGTCAGCTAGAAAGGGCTAGGTCTATGCTCAAAACCACAAAAACTGGGACTTTAATTAAATATGCTGCCCTGAGTGCTAAACTGTCATTATGAGAGACCAATCAAGACAAAATAAGTGTAGAAGAAAAAAATATTTCAATGCATTGTCTACATGACAGATTACTTAATATCTACATGGAAACAAAAAGGTTGTGAGGCATGAAAAAATAAATTACTTTTTAAATACATTACTGGAATGCCAGTCAAAATCAAGTATAAAAAAACAAGCAGCACTCAACTCAAACCACGTCTCCTTGCACTGTAGTTCTAATTATAATTTATATTCAGCTTTATAAAAGTACCATGCAACATGCTGAAAGTAGAAATCTCTGTGATACCCCCACTTGTAAAAATATTTCTTATCCAAAAAAGCCTGACAACAACTATCTACTTGTTTCATGGGGAAAACAGGATCAAAGTAAAAAATGAACAGCAAACAAGAAACAAGCTCAAGATAAATTGCTTAAAGGATTACTGCACAGGTTATGGACCACACATGATAGATTGCCATTCTGTTTAGTTTACGAGTAAAGCCTGCAAAGATGACTGCAAGTCTCCAACAAATATAACGAGGTTCTGAAAATACTGCAATCCTGTCCTTTATTACAAATACTGTCATATGCAATTCAATACCTAAGGCTTGTACGTTATCCAGTTATGTAAATATTCTCTGCATGGCAACCACAAAAAGGCTTTCAGTGTTGGTAATTCTTTAACAGTATGCTTATTAAAGCTTACTTGCATCTTACAATCTCAGACAAGCTTACCTGATGGTCATTAATCCATTGCTACTTAAACACAGGGCAACAGACACTGCAACAACATGCATTTTCTGAATAATAAGAAGCATAAATCAACAGTATAAAAATATGACAGAAAACCAGAACATTCTGCAAAATCAAGGACAGATGAAAAGCTGTTGTAGTTCTTGTGTCTTCCTTGGATGGGGAGATAATCTGCACACTTACACTGCATAACTGCTCCTTGCCTTGCTTGGACACATCCAGAGTCACTACATGGGGGAGTGGGGTGCAACAAGTATGTCACAATTAGAAATGTCTCTGGCTAACGGTGATGGCCCTGACACATTTGTCATACCTCTCAACCTCAGAGTAAAAAATCTGGACAAAGCCATAAACAGAAATGGTAAAAAGGCCCAAAAATAAGGACAATTTTTAAATACTGCTCTTATAAACTTAGAAATATAATAGAATAGTAGGTCTTGCATTGGTATGAATTTTCTGAAGGGTATGAAATCTGAAACTCAAATGTCTGTCATTATTTTCTAACTTCAGTCTTTAATGGTTTGCCACTAATTTCCCAAAAATAAACACAATTTTATGAAAAACAGACCAGAAGTATGAGGCAAAAATCTGGACATTCTGTGGAAATTTCTACAGTTGTGAAGTATGGTGCTGAAGGACAGTGCAGCTACAGTCTCAATAAAAATAGTTGAGAAGGGTTATGATACGTTCAGGGAATGGAGCCTAAAATTCAATGATGGTCAGATATCTAGGACATGGTGAGAGATAATAGAAGCATTCATCAGGGTGATAGAAAAGTTAAGAAGAGAATATCAGACACTGTGGTTAGCACCTATAAAAGTAACATTAGTGTTGCATGATGGAGTAGTGCATTTGGTGGCCTGGCTACAAGGACATCCATAGTTTGTTTTCAGGTATCAATTAAAAATAGGAAGCCTTTATTAATTTTTTAAGTAACTCAATAGATTGTCAGTTTGGGGGAATTACCTGCTTGGGGCCAACCTTGAACAGAAACAGACCAAGTAGATTAGTATTGAATAAGGAAGATTTATAAGTTATTGCATGGAATGAGAGAGGCAGTGAAAGTAATGTTTGAGGAAAGATGGACAAAGCTGTTAGGGAAAACATTAGTGGCCTTGTGGTGCACCCAGATGACCCCTGTTTGATTAGTGCCATGAGTGGTAGAGAGGCCACGGGAAGAGGATGGAAGTGAGTCACTGATGTCTGCTTGTCAAGTCTGGGGAAAGTGAAGCAGCTTATGCTTACTGCAATAAAGCAGCATTACAAGTCTTGTGAGCTCCATGCTACGCAGGTGGTGCACTGTTTAGACTGGAGGTTATGCATGTGTGGAGGCACAGATGCACCTCCCAAGAACAGTACCTGTGGAGCTTACAAAGCTTCCATGGGGTATTGGGAGTTAGAGCACATTCTTGCACAGAAGTATGATGCTGTTCTAGCATTTTCTGATCTCCTTACCAACCTCTGGCATTGATCAGTTAAGCCTGGGGAGGCTAAGGTGACTCTGGAAGACCCGGTAATGAATGAGAGGACCTCATGGCAGCTGATCAGCTGCATGGAAGGTAAAAAGCTGTAGGGAAAATACTGAAAGGCAGTAAAGCTGGATTTACTTGGCTCCCACATGCACCACGACATCTAGAAAACATTGAGTATTTATGTGGAAATGCCATCACAAGTTTTTTTATATGCCATGTAGATTGCAGAAAATGTACATAGATCCCCCTGGATGGTGTAAGAAATGTGGAGGAAGGGTTATGTAGCACATGAGTGCATATCTGTACGTGACTGCAAAGTTCTAAATATTTTTATGTCATCTCTGTTAATTGAGAAACTGTGGCCCAGAAAAGATAAGCTTTCCACTTTGACTTTTTTTAGGGATTCCAGAAGAGGCAGAAGAGGAAAACTGGACATAGCATGAGAGTGCTTTGTTAGTGCTGATATTATTATTGCCATAAAGACAATTAAATAGAGAAAGAAAAAGGAGAATTCTCCAAAACTAGCAGAGGCAGAAGCCTTGCTTGTGAGGAGGGAGAGAGGGGGAGTGAGAAAGAGCTAGAGCGAGAGAGCATCAGTGGTTTTTTAATGAATACTTCCCTCGGTTACAAATTCAATGATTAGAGATATAAGAAGGAAGATGCAGAAGCCAGGGTGTTACTATTCAGAATGTGTTATGAAGTTTTACGAAGGAGAGTTCCCCCACATCGATCACTAACAAAACTCCCTCTCAGAGTATTGGCTATGGAATAAGAAAATTGAAATTTTGTTGAAAACAGGAGATTTATTTGTAATAAATCAATGGAAATGAAGGTTTGAGTGGGTAAATCTGGTATAGAAGGTCTTTCTGAAGGTAACTAGAAACCTTTTTTTAATTTACAGGGAAACGCTGCGTACTAAGAGTGCATACCTAAATGGGAAATGTAGAAAGAGGGGAAACGATAAATAATTGTCATTTAAGTACACCTCCCATATTAGGATTTAGTTGTGTACTGTTAACCTGAATGCTGATTATATTCCTGTATTTTTTTTCTTTATTTTTTTTTCTGTTTTGTGAGGTTCTCTGTTTCCTTTTCTGTTGAACTCTTTGAAATGTTGTTGACATTGTAATAAAGTTTGCTTTTTAAAAATAGCAGGCCATATCATTTGAGTAAAGGAAGGTCCTCATGTGTAAATTTACTATAGAAAGAGGAAACATCTGTGGAAACAATAATTTATAGATAACACAAGTTTTCAGAGATGGATGATACATGTCAGAGTTGCGGCTTCAGTATTCATAACTATCTTTACAAATGATGGCTGTATCACTGAGATAATTCAGTAAGGCAGTTCTTCATTGCAAGACTTGTTTAAGTGTGATTCTGAAGTGTGCCCAGATGTGCAGATCCCAAAACAAGACTTTATTAAAGCAGCTTTTGAAAACATGCATATTCAAATTCAAGTTTATTTAGGTACTTACAAGCTAAGAACCATTACTATAAAAAATTATAATTATGGCACCAGAGCATAAAACTGCAGTAATAGCTGGAAAAGATCGTAGGCCAGCATGAGTAGGTAAGTATTAAAACTGGCTAGCATAAGGGAACTCTCCCCGACTGTGGAAGAAGGTTCCCAAATTGAGAGGTATTACAGCAAAATGTAACTGACACCCAGGGTTGCTAAATGTACTCTAAAAACCTTCAGTAACATTTGAACAGAGGAATGGAAATCTCAAACAGGGTTGTGTGACATCAAAAGCTCTTTCAGATAAAGGGAATACATATCGTGCATGGCCAATAACATTGAAAGGAAAACATGACCAGTGCCACCTCTGCAGAACTAGAGTAATTTGTTGGCATTTAAACCAGTGATTACTGATCAGGCTAGATAAGGGGATAAGTTTAACATTGTTGACTTGTGCTTATGTGAAGTCTGGGTCTGAGTGGCTTGTGTGGTGTTAGTGTTGAGAAAAGAGTTTTCATTAAATAATGTGCATGACTGAGGTTAGGGATGGCAGTAGGGCTATGGTTACTGTTATCACACATGAGTATGGTGGACCTGGGGGGTGGAGTGAAGCAACCTCTAACCATGTCATCTAAATTCAGTACTCTATCAATCCCGGTATTAGATTTATACAATGCAGTGTACTGCTATTGACAAGTGAAGCTTCTATATATGAACGATACTCTAAATTATTTGCATATATTATCTATGTCTCTAATGTTACTCTCACAAGCTTGCACATATTATTTTCACAGATAAATTCTGTACTTTTTGCTGTTAGTACCTAACAAAAAGAAGACAGGTTTCCATACACATGCTGCTTGCAAAATGAACAGCACCCATACACTCATTCAAACAGGCACACAGATGCACGCTTGTGCACACACACACACACACACACACACACACACACACACACACACACACACACACACACACACACACACACACACACACACACACACACACACACACACACACACACACACACACACACACACACACACACTCCATTACCTGTAAATGGGTCTGGAAGCAGTAAACCAGGTCCAACTCCATTATCTCAAAGCAGCAAACTCGTGCTCAACTTAACGCTTCCCTGCAAGAGCTTTGAACTCAACTTACCTTACTCCTGATTGGTCCTGAGCTCAAATCCCTGCTTACCTCTCTCCTGATTGGTCCTGTCTGTGGCTCAAGCAGTCTGGAGCTCCTCTCTTCTGTGCGGTCATCTACCGCACGGCATCTTGGACATCTGCGGGGCAGAAAATGCCTTCTCTGCATCTGGACTGCTGACTCAGGCGGTCAGAGTTCGCACAGATTCCTGGGCATCTGCGGGGCAGTCTGAGTGTGTCCGTGCATGCGTGCCAGTTCCGGTACTCGTTAAAAAAGAACATTTTTTTAAAGTTTATGTTTCACGTTATGTATTTCTTTTATTTCTAGGTGGGAGGGCTGCAGTCCTGCAGACCGATAGCATGAGCCATCCCTGCAAGGTATGTAGAATCTTTTACTCTTTCTCAAGAGAAATCAATAAACAGATAAGATTAAGTTTTCTCGTGGGTCTACTCTGATTGAATATGTACATGATTTGCTTTTAGCTTCAAGAAATTCACATGACTGTAAATAAGACATTAATTTTCTTTTGACTCAGTTAACAGAATTATGATTTAAGGTTAATAAAAACAAATTTCAGTTATGTAAATTGCAGGAGCAATGATTCGGACATCTTATTTCAGAGGCCGCTAAACTAAATTTGCCTTCACGTGTTGCTGCAATCCATAATGGACCATGCCCTACTACATTTAGACAGTTCCACACTTTTCAGGGATTACTACATTACTGTTGACAGGATTTCCAACTTTGCAGAAGTAGTGAGACCTGTGTTAGAAAGATACCACTGCACCTCCACCCTGGCTAGATTACTGTGAAATTTTGTGCAACTGAAAACATTATTTTTAAATCCTGCACTTGGGTTACCAGATTATTCTAAAAGATGTTCTGTTTTGTAGTAAAAGAAATGATGTAGCATTAGGATTATTAGCAAAACATAGAAATGACGGCTTTAGACCTGTTGCTTATTTTAGTACAAATCTTGATACTGTAGCTGCAACCTTGGTAGCCCCACAAAAATCTCTTAAATCATTTGATAAAAACCTATGACCTTCCTTTCCATTTGGGCAAATGTGCATTATTGAAACTAATTTCCACTGATTGTTATGCCCCTTAGCACTTAGAAGTTGCTCAACATTTTCTAAATACTTATTAAAGTTTATTTAAAACATAATGTGTCTAAATTAGTACCTGGATCTGTTCAATCATTGAAAAAGTCTTGGGGACCATTCTGTACTTAGCAAGGGGGACATATTAAGCTTCCCAAGTGCAGAAATTCAGCTATGCAATGATTGTAGTGATGCTTTATCTGGACTGGTAGAAGGATACAGTATGTACAGAATGATGCACACATAGCAGCAAAATAGTTCCTGACTGAATTAATTTCTAGGTTTGGTGTTCCCTGTTGCATACACTCTGATCATGGCTCACATTTTGCTAATCAGGTGATATAGCAACCTTGTAAGATTTTGATTGTTAAGTTGCAGTTCCATTGTCCCTACAGACTGTAAGCTTCTGGGATAATGGAATGAGCCAATCACATATTAAAAGTGAAGTTAGCTAAAGTTTGTGAAAAAAACTGGTCTTAAGTGGCCAGAGGTATTGCCCTTGGTTTTATTTAGTGTTTGAAGTGCAGTTAATGCATCTAGAAAACTGCCCCCTCATGCAATCCTTATGGGCATGCCCATGAGAATGACTGCTACTCCTCTCGCTAAAAACTTAGAATTACAAGATATTGATGATACCATGCTTTCATACTGCAAATCTTTATGTTCTGTTTTGCAGAAATGCCATAGTGTCATTCTGCATGCAGCCCAATGACTCACAGAGCAGGACCATCATGACTTGCAGCCTGGAAACTTTGTTTACATGAAAGTACATTCCCAGAGAAGCTCACTTAGACCCAGATAGAAAGGGCCATACTTGGTTTGCTCAGAGCTGCTACTGCTATCAGTTGAGAGGCCTCCCCACCTGGATCCATGTGTCACATGTCAAGAAGATTCTCCCTTATGACAAGCACAATTGAGATACCATTGACATCAGACAACATGAAACAGCAGAACCTATCGCCAGTTGAACCAAATGACAAACCAGGGACAGCATTGTATCTGGAAGTAACAGCCAAGACAATTTGCCATCCAAACCAAATCCATAACAAGCTGTGAATTGTTTGCTATCAAACTTGATTCCATATCCATCAACCAGATGGCACCCAGAACTGAGTACAGTTAAAGTTACTTTTTTTACAAGACCAGGAAGTTGAATCACATAATTCTGCTACCTCATCCAGGTCTGATTCAAACTCCAGTGATTCTTCATCAACATCACCAACCTTTTTTCTTTCTTTTTGCCTTATTACAGATTCATCCTGCCTTTTGGACACTAATTTAGACATTGCCTTATCTACAACATTCTTTTTCAAAGTCATCTGCAATATAAGTCATTAGTTGATGAGTCTTTGGTGATCAATTTAATTTGCACAATGGGCAGTCAACTCAACATCCTTGTTTAAAGATTCTTGAAAACCCTCTCTATCCCTAACATGTTTAATTTTTCACTCATCACTACAGTTATTGTGATTTTCATCATCATTTTACTTCACCTGCTTTTGTCATACGGAAGCTTACGTGCATCACCTTCTGCAACCATTAGAACTGTAAGTACTGAATCTTTCCTTAATACACATACACACATTGCTAAAATAGAGACAACTGTTTGGTTAGAGTTGAATCAAGAGCACCTGAATGGTATCCTTGATGTAACACCTTTTCTGCTGCTTTTGTATACATATGCATAGACCATAAATGCTAGCAACTCTCGGGTTTGTGTGCATATTCCTACTGCACATGATGGAGTATTCCATTGATTCCTATATCAGTGACTGATTGAGAGCTTTATATTGCATTTCACCTTATTTTTCTTCCTAAAAGTCAGAAGAATAAATATGTTTTCACCCCTTTACTTTACTGACAGTTCCACTATCAGGGACTGTTAAAGGACATGTCTGCTATGGTAAAAATGGAAGTTTCGTTGGAATTAGTGCTTGCAATATTACCTGGAAACTTTATGATGAGACTGAAGGGCAGGGCAATGCATGTCAGCATTGCATGAATATTACATTTGTGGAACTCAAGCTTACCTCTGGTTACCTACAGTCTAATCTGGTTATTGTTATATAGGTCATGTTAGTCTAGCCATAAAATATACAGCTGCTTTACTGGAAGGAAAGATTCATAATGCTCATCACAGGAGAGTCACTAATGACAGACCCAACCCAGTTAGAAAAAATAGATGCCTCCTGTGTTTACCACAATGCTGTACAAAAAAATGCTTTTAAAGGGCTTGCTCACATGGATCTTGGTGATGGGGCCATTTCTGAAGCAGGTATTGTACCTGTTTATGGGAGCTTAAGAAGTTGTCTAAGCTCCAGGAAATTTTATGTAATTCCGCTTCTGAGTAGATTAATTTGGTAACCCAAGAAATGACTGCAATGCAAAGTCTGGTGCAACAGAACCACATGGCAATTGATACCTCTCAACTGTACAGATTTAAGCAGCATATCCAGATTTTTTTCTCATATTTTTGGTATATTCCTCATAACATTTCCGGTTTTCTGGCAAATCTTTTGAGGACTGAAGTCATTAAATAATGACAGGCATTTCAGTTTTAGACTTAATATTATTCATAAAATATATGTTAATGTAAAACCCTTTGGTCTATCAAATTTCTGAGTTTATAAGACCAATATTTAAAATCTGTCCCTGATTTTCGGCCCTTGTATCTCCATTATTTTTGGCTTTGTTCAGATTTCTTGTGCTAAATGCTTGAGAGGTATCATTTACCCATGCTAATAAACGGGGTATGTACGCACTCATCCAAATGGAGTGCTGCTCTTTTATTCCTGATAACACTGGTGCCATCTGTGGTCATCTAGAAATGATTCAAAAAGTTGCTGAATTTTCACATGCCAAAGAAGCTGATAGTTTCCAATTTCTCTGGATGGGGACGATGAATTTATGCTTATAGGTATTCTAATCATATTGCTAGGCCTTATTCTATTTATGGTAAAAACCTTCAGTTTAAAATTATTAGAATTATTCGAAAGGATGTCACACTGCAAAAGCAAAAAATTGAACTGTTTGTAGGTTCATAGGTGTATATTAGGCTAACGATCATAAGGGCCTTTTTAAGCCTAGCCATGCATCCCAAATTTCTGACAAGTGTAATCGGGTCTACTTCAAAACATTTAATCACTATAACATTGAACCACAAAACATTGAGACCTTAACATCGAAAATTCAGAACACTGCAAAGTTAGAACATCAAAACCACATAACACAGCAAATTTAAATCATCGCATTCCATAAGATCGAATGTTACAATGCACAAATTAGTAATACCCCCCTCCACTGCAAACATAACTGAACCGACAGACACACTTGTTCAAACCTTTTTGCCAGGGGGGGGGGGCAAGCCCCTCTCTGCCCCCCGCACCCCCTACAAATTAAATATACCAACTCCAAGATTGCACTATAGTGGAGACAAGATAATTTTCCCATTCCCTTTATACTGCAATCTCCTCTATTTTCCTGAAAACATGTACATAGAGCCAAAATAAAAACATACTCCCCTACTCACTTATCCCATCACTTTCCACAACACTAACACAACTTCTTTCACAATAATAAATCTATCACTCAGATTTTACTATACAACCTGAGAACTTCTCCTAAACCACAAAACATACCATCCATCATGTTTGTTTACTACATACTACAACTTATGTAACTGATACCACAACATTAACACTTTAAACCATAAGCATGTAACACTTTCGATGATATAAGACTCAATGACTTAAATTTTCATTGTTATGTAATTTCGATGTTCCAAGTTTTCACAGTTCTGAATTTTCAATGTTATGGTCTCAATGTTTTGTGGTTCAATGTTACAGTAATTCAATGTTTTGAAGTAGACCCATGTAAGCAGGGGCTTGGGAGATGAACATTTAAAAGCAGGGGCCTGGGAGATTGACCATTTACAGGTTGCCTTCATCTGTTAGAGACATAGGTGCCAAGCCAGGGATGAATTTCCTGTTCCCCATCCAATTGTCCAAGTTACACTTGAATTGGGTTAGGGAGAAACCCTGATTCACATACATGGGGAGCCTGTTCCAAAGACAGGGTAGTCTCTGGGATACATACCCGTCTCTCCAGCAGGTCTTATTTATATCACAGGTAAGGTTTAAGTCTTTAGAACAGGTAATTCTGGTGCTGTTTGTTTTGCGGATATGCAAGGTCTGTCAGAGTGGGGTCTGACAATGCCCTATATGGCAGGCATAGAGCTCCCCTCAACAGCATGTAGGAGACATAATACAGGGATAAGGCCTTGAGGCTGTCTGCGCTGTATTCTTCTGGTGAGGAACCACTGTTGACGTTTCATTTGTTGGATATGCCTGGTTAGGTACATATCAAAGGAGGTGTTGTACTCAATGATAGGGTTGATGAATGCCAAATACAGAAGAACAATGACTTCTTTGGACGTAGATGCCATACCTTTGTTTAGAAGTTGTGCAACATAGAATGATTTCCTCACTACTGTAGACACATGATGGTCAAAGGATAGATTACTGTCTATGTGTGGCCCTAAGTCCCCGACTACTGGGTCAACTCTAAGGGGTGTGTTGTCAACATGATAGTTACTAGGGATGAATGACTTCCCAAAGGGTACTGTTATCTATTTCTTGGTATTTAGTTTTAGTCCATGGCTCTGACAGTAGTTGTTTGCCTGTGTTGGCCCTTCCTGGAGAACATTTGTGTCAGTGTGGGATTCAATGACAGCTCTTAATTTGCAATCATCTGCAAATGTAGTCAGCCAGAGACCATTGACACTGGTCTTAACTTCAGAGAAGTACATACCAAAAAGGAGCAGTCCAAGGACTGATCCATGAGTACTCCACTTGTAACTGTCTTCTTTCTAGAGGTGGACTCCCCAATTTTAACTTCCTGGCTGCTGTCTGTAAGCCAGTTAGCTATCCACCAGATGACATATGGGTTTGTACCTAACCTCTTGAGTTTGTCAACAATGCCCTAGTGGGGTATTGTGTCAAATGCCTTGGCTAGGTCAAGGTAGGCAGTCTGAAACATTTTGTCCTCATCCATTGCTTTGGTGACCTTCTCAAAGAAGTCCACTGGGTTGAGTAGGCATGACCTGCACTTGATGAAACCAAACTTGGGCTGGGTTCAGTGTCTGGAGATTTGCTGTATCATTATTGATCATTTCCATGATAATCCTTTCCATGGCTTTGCATACAAGACTAGTGAGAGTTATGGGTCTGTATTTTCCAGGGTCTGTAGCTGGCCCACCTTTGTGTAGAGGATCACTGACCACTGTTGATAAAATGCATAGCACAGCATTAGATACAAATAATGTGTTACAAGACTTTAGTAAAATATCTAACAACCTATGCAAGGAATAGGGGGAATGGTAAAATACATATTGTAGAGCTTGTAGTATTAGAGATTATTTACAGAATTCTGATTGTATTTTTGATCCATAAAGACATAGGCATGTTTTCATTGCAAATAAGACTACATTTTTGAAAAAAACTGTTTAAAGATTGTTCATATCAGGAACAGAAAGAAACAACATTTGAAGAATGTCTGATAGCAAATGAAAGAGTCCATTTATCTGAAAGCTTGTAGTCATTGTACAGACATTGAAAACTAGGGTCTATATCATGAAATAGAACTTCCAAAATGTCGAACACCATAAGTTCGAGCTTGGAAGATCGAATTCAGATAACACTGAATTTTTTCCCAGGGAAAAAATTTGCTGTTCCTAAAAACACACACATAACACAATCACACCAAACACCTTCAAAACCTACACTAAACCTAACATCCACCACTATCTATGCACTATACTTAATCCAGCCCTAACCCTAAAGTCCGTCACTATCACACACTTACCTGACCCGCACTGTAACCCTAAAATCTGTCACTACCCGTTCGTACACTTACCTTGACCTGGTCTGAAAATGCCGAAGCCGCAGAAACGCCCAACTGAATTCTTTCCCTGGGAAAGAATTCAGGTTTCCGCGGTTTCGACATTCTCAACTTTCGAACTACCAAGTTCACCCTTCCAGTATTTGGCGTTTTTAACGTTCGATTTTGCGATAGGAACCCAAAAAATATCATGGTTTGAGTGATGCTTTTCAGCATCATATGGGTTAATGTGAATGATGAGCAGCACAGAGAAGGGGAAAGTTACTGTATACATTTCATTTCTAATATGCTTTCATAAAAGACAGATTCCAGAATGTTCTTCAGTATGTAGCTGCTGAGTTGCTTCCTGTATAATATTAGATACTGCTGATAGATTAAGAAATGTAAAAGATTTGTTCTGTGTAGAAAGTTATTTTATGGAATTCAGAACTCATGCCTGTTATGGGATTTCATAAACAAGTAGTCTTGTGATCTTAGCAAACTTATTGATGTAGTGTTCATTTTTAATTGATCAGTTGTTCTATGGTTGTTACAACAATGTTGCTTTAATTAAATAAAGTATAAAAAACTCCAGTATTGTGTAGTACAAGGAGATAGGACCTTGATTTCCTTGTTTCCTACATAAAGGAGATTATTATTCTCTGCTGAACTGTGCCATGTGAAAGTTATTGGGTACCTTAACAACCCACTTACAGCCTTTTTAGGCAATGCCAAAAAGACAAAACCATCAACATAGAGAAATGGTCTCCAAGCAACCTTAAGGTGTTACTGCTCAATGCTGGGACCATTAAAAAAAAATCCACACCCTTCAAGTCTTCCTCCACACTCTTGAGAATGTAAACATATGTGCCATGACTGAGAGTTGGTTCTTGGTTTAAATCTGTAAAAAGTACTACAGCAGTTCAAGGCTACAGTGCCTTCCACATATTTAAACTAACAATAACTCAGACTAGGGCCAAAGATGAAGGTATCTTGATCTGGGTTAGCAAAAAACATGCCCCCAGTTTAGTTAAACAGAATGATACCATGGAGTTCATCCATGTGCAAGTCAGTATAGCTAAATTCCCTCAAAATTTCATGCTTAGCTATGGTCACCATCTACGTTCCTAGAGTATCATGACTCTTACCTTACCCTACTATTGGTATCCAACATCCAACCAAACACCCTATTTATGGGTGACTTTAACTACCCCATTATAGACTGGGAAACACACTGCCTGAACCTCACAGGCGCAATGCTTCCTGGACTTTATTAACACAAACACACTGGAAAAGATAGTGCATGCTCCAACCAGAGGATCAGACTTGCTGGATCTGGTACTGTCCATCATGGGTCAGCATTATATCTATCCCCCAGTGCCATGTCCTCACTAGTGAGGTTGGATCTCAACCCTGTCTACTTTGAAGTAAAATGCAACCCAAAAACACAGCTAAACCAGTAACAGTTAGAAGCTATGCTAAGGCAAAGTACATCCTATTAAGCATCTGTCAAAATTCAAGGCCCCTCTAACACCAAGACCACAGCTACCTATACAGAATTATTCACAGAGTCCTTATACAAACATGCGAATGGTTGCATAGAGGCTGCTGTGCACACCATAACTAAACCCAAAACAAACATTAAAAAACTCCACTGGTGGAATCTTCACCTAAACCAGGTATATAATGAAAGAAATAACCCATGGCCAAAATCAGGAGGAGCAACTCCCTTAAAGACAAGTGTTCTCTTATACAACTGAACAAGAAATTAAGAGGCCTAATTAAGTCCAACAAGGCCAACCATGAAGTAAGGATAACCTCCCAGGCAAGGACAATCACAAGCCCTTTTTCAGCTATGTCTGGAATATTAAAGGTAACACACAGCATTGTGCTGAACTGATGGTGAATTGTACCACAGTCAGCAGTCAGGGTGACCTAGCAAATCTACTGGCTGATAAATTCAGCTCAAGCTTCAACCCCCATTTCTTCCAAGCTCATCTGGGTGACAAAATACTTCCCATGACTATTATTAGGGACCAGGTGCTGGCAGCACTCACTAAAGACAAAAGCACCACCTCTATGAGTCCCGCCAGCACCCGTGATTCCCTCCTCATCAGTCTAAAACATGATCTATCAGGAGTTGTTGAAGCATTTTTCAACTATGCCACAAAACAGGCTACATTCCAAGTAACTACAGACACATCAGTCTGACGAGTGTAATCTGCCAAGCCATGGAAACAAATTATCATGGAAAGGATAAACAAGGACAATGACAACCTACAGACATTGGTGCCATCCAAATTTGACTTTCTTAATGGAAGGTTATGCCTACTTAACCTGCTAGACTTCTTTGAGAGCTTCAACAAGGCAGTGGATGAGTATAAAACAGTGCATACCACATATCTTGTCTTGATGAAGGTATTCAATACAATACCCCACAGAGATATTGTTGACAAGGTCTCCTGAGCTAGGCATAAATCTCAACATAACTCGCTGGACTGCTGCCTGGTTCACAGACAGGACCCAAGAAGTTAGGATCACTGAGACCATCTCCACCAAGAGATCAGTCACCAGAGGAGGGCTCTGGGCTGGGCCCCTCCTGTTTGACAACTACTTTTCATAAGTCAAAGCTACCATTCAAGGCCTCTAGCTCATCAAGATTGCAGATATCCCCAAATTGGAAGCTATTATAATCTCCTCCCATTACACCATCATCTTGCAAGAGGGTTTAACACAGAAAAATGACTGGTGACAAAGGCATGACCTAAAATTCATTGCCAAAATATGCATTATAATGCTCATTGGGAAATAGTCAACATAAGTTAATTACTCCATTGATAAAACTCCCCTAAGGGTCATCTCAGTAGTAAGGGATCTATGATCATCTGTAAACAGCAGTCTGGCTAAGAGTGTAATTAAATTATTGTATGTCTCCCAACTTGTAAGTAAGGGTATGGTATCCAGGTCCAAGGAAGTTATTGTACCACTCTACTCAGCTCTTATCAGACTAATTATTGAGCACGCCGTCTCCTTTGGCATGTACCAAACCTGGCACTTGTAACAGCTGAAATTACCAGAAAGGTTTCTCACCAGGAGATTTCAGGGCCTAAATACCCTGCCCTACACTGATCACCTAAAGGCTCTATTTCTGCATTCAGTCTCCTACAGGCTGCTGTGAAAGGATCTTTGCCTAGCTTTCAGGGCTTCGACACACCTAGCCCTGGGAATCTGTTACACAGGTGCAAAATAAACATCACTAGAAACACTAGATCCAAGGACCTAAACTTTGTTTGTGACATAAGCAAAATGTGCAGGAGAGACAGATATGTGCCCCAAAGGATTCTTGCTGTATGGAATAAGCTCCCCATTCATGTAAAACAGAGTTTATCCCTGACCCCGTTTAAATGAAACCTTGACAAATGGATGGGAAATCATAAATGTACTCCCAGTCTGGGCCCCATCTCCTGTAAGGACAGAGACCATCAATAAGAAAAGTATTACCCTAACTAACACCCCCTAAAAATACCTTAGTTATCTCCCCCAACTAACAGGCCCCCCATATAGATGCCCATGATAGTCGGGATCCAAATGGGTTTGAAGTGCATGGCTAGGTTTGTAAGGTCCTTAGTCAGTGGTGTATTTAGCCTATGTCACAGGGACATGCACCCCTCCCTTTTATACTGCAATACAAACTGGCACCAGAATTTTTTTCTGAAACAAAAAAGAAAGAAAAGGCATTTTAAAATGCTTTTGTTTAAATCGGAAAATGTGCCACCAAAAAGGCACATTTCTACTTTAAGGATGCACTCACTATATATGCAGTGTGTCTTTGCATACATCATATTAAAGATGCACACACAACAATATAGATTTAAAAGTTGGAAGTGGCCTGCTTTCCCACTCGATTTTAAATGAGGAATTGAAAAACTGAGTACGTGAGCCAGCGACCTCTTCAGTTGGAGAGTGAAATGAGAAGTGTGTGTCTGTCAGTACTGAGATGAGTGAGGTATGTGTGTTTGTTCAGTGGGTGAGTGAGATGAGGGCAGTGTGTGTTTGTGTGTCTGTTCAGAAGGTGAGTGTGACATGAGAGTTGTGTGTATCCATTCAGCAGGTGAGTAAGAGAGATGTATGTGTGTGTGTGTGTGTGTGTGTGTGTGTGTGTGTGTGTGTGTGTGTGTGTGTGTGTGTGTGTGTGTCCATTCTGGAGATGAGACAAGCAAGTGTGTGTGTGCGTGTGCATGTGTGTGCCCAATCTGTTGATGAGAGAAGTGTATGTGTGCCCATTCAGCAGATGACTGAGATTAGGGAGGCATGTGTGTGTGTGTCCTTTCTTTAGGTGAGTGAGATGAAAGAGGTATGTGTGTGTGTGTGTGTGTGTGTGTGTGTGTGTGTGTGTGTGTGTGTGTGTGTGTGTGTGTGCCCATTCAGCAGATGACTGAGATGAGAGAGGGGTGTGTGTGTGTGTGTGTGTGTGTGTGTGTGTGTGTGTGTGTGTGTGTGTGTGTGTGTGTGTGTGTGTGTGTGTGTGTGTGTGTGTGTCCCTACATTTGGTGGATGACCGAGGCGAGAAGGGTACCATACCTCTCAACTGTACAGATTTTTTCAGACTGTCCAGATTTTTTCTCTCATATTTTTGTCTCTTTTTCATAAAGTTTGTGTTTTCTTTTTTTTTTTGAGAAGCCACTAAGAGGATCTATAGCTCAAAGCCACTAAATAATGACATGCATTTAAGTTTCAGACTTATATCCTTCAGAAAATGCATGCTAACACAAATCCAGTTATTCTATCAGCTTTTTAAGTTTATTAGAGCAATATTTAAAATGTGTCCCTATTTTTGGGCATTTGTCCTACCATTATGTCAGGCTTTGTCCAGATTGTGCGTGTGGCTGTTCAATAGGTGAGTGAGACTGAGAGAGGTATGTGTGTTTGTGTGTGTGTGTGTGTGTGTGTGTGTGTGTGTGTGTGTGTGTGTGTGTGTGTGTGTGCCTGTGTCCATTCATTAGGTGGGTGAGATGAGTGGTGTTTGTGTGTGTGTCTGTGTGTATCTGTGTGTGTGTGTCTGTTCAGTAGATGAGTTAGATGAAAGAGGTGTGTGAGTGTGTGTGTGTGCCTGTTCAGTAGTTGAGTGAGAAGAGAGGAGTATGCGTGTGTGTCCACTCAGTAGGTGAGTGAGTTGAGAGGGGATTGTGCACTCATGTGTGCCTATCTGTCTTTATCTGTTCAGTAGGTGAGTTAGATGAAAGAGGTGTGTGTGTGTGCGTGTGTGTGTGTGTGTGTGTGTGTGTGTGTGTGTGTGTGTGTGTGTGTGTGTGTGTGTGTGTGTGTGTGTGTTTGTGTGCCTGTTCAGTAGTTGAGTGAGATGAAAGGAGTATGTGTATGTGTCTGTTCAATAGGTCAGTGAGATGAGAGGTGTGTATGTGTGTGTGTGTGTGTGTGTGTGTGTGTGTGTGTGTGTGTGTGTCTGTCTGTCTGTTCAATAGGTGAGTGAGATGAGAGAGGTGTGTGTGTGTGTCTGTCCATTCTTTAGTTGAGTGAGATGAGAGGAGTATGTGTGTGTGTGTATGTCTGTGTGTGTGTGTGCATATATGTCTGTTCAGTTGGTGAGTTAGATGAAAGAGATATGTCTGTGTATGTGTGTGTGTGTGTGTGTGTGTGTGTGTGTGTGTGTGTGTGTGTGTGTGTGTGTGTCTGTGTGTGTTCAGTAGGTGAGTGAAGTGAGAGAGGTGTCTGTGTCCATTCAATATGTGAGTGTTCTACTTCCTTACATCTCACCCTCTATTTCCATCATCTACTTTCACAACTGCACCCCCCCTTATGCAAATTCATGGATCCGCCACAGTTAGTGGTCATTAGCCTAGTAACAACCTATCAGCCTATCAACCTATATTTTTTCTTAATTGCTACTTCATATTGTTTTCCCTCATTTGCATAAGTAGAGCCCTTCATTTTAGTAAAGTTACTCATTACTATGTAGTTTCACCACCATTAGCATATAGCGTAATATATACTGTAAAAAAAACTGTTGATTGGTCTCCACTCCCTGTGCTTCTGAATCTCACACTAATGATTTCTCTTAATGCTGATTTGAAGTTTGGAAGTTAGAGAGCAGAACGAACTGCTCAAACATTTCATAGCTGCGACCTTGAATGAGTGCTTATTAATTTTATTTTAATGGCTCTCAAGCTTATTTATTAGCTTATATTTTGCCATAAGCCACGTTAAAACAAAAAACTATTAGATTCCTGGATGAACCCCAGATCCAACATCAGATATAGTTCCTCTCTCAGAATCTGCTTAACCCAGTTACAGTGTAAGAGTCCTATTTGTGGGTCACTGAGGCCCTCTTTCTACATGATGCTTCATGAGATAGGTGTACCTTAGCTTACCAGTAAACATGCCTCCAAACTCCTATAGGTCTGCCTGTATCTCAACCTGCATAGGAGGTTCCTGCACACTTACTCCTTATCCTCATAAGTTTTATATTTTTCCTCTCTTTCTGTCTTCCTCCTTTCCCTTCCTCCCCTAATTTGCCATTCTCTCCATCACATCCCATGCCCAATAATAGTACATTCTGTAAATGCTTTGTTCTTTGTATATAATTTTCCTCCAAAGAAACATTATACTATATAATGTTATGACAGTGCACAGGTACTCTTCTTGTCTATTTTCTGACTGAATTCTTGTATCATGCCTAATTATGATTGTTTACATCTATGCTACATATTATCCAGACATATCTCTCAGTATACTTACTCTTACATTACCACTGTACACTGATATTGACTAATGTTAGTTTTTTTAGTTGTTTTCTGCATGCAGTGATGAGTTTGAAAATGGTCTAGGTGGATCAGCGCTCTTCCATGGTTAAAGTTTAGCTAAATAAATACAACTACCCTTTTAAGTTAAGTATTCTATAAATCTAGCATCTTTAAGAGTGATTGCAGACAAAACCAGGCAGACTACATTACTTTGAAGTAAGCTCTTTTGAAACATGAAAACTGGTAAATCTTTTGACTCATCCAAGTCTCTAGTATTTACTTCTGCTGCCCAGTGTCCTTGGATGCCAGAAAGCAACAGGGACAAGGCACAATAAGTTGCAAAAAAGGATAAAAAGGAACTGCGTTAATAGAACATAACCTTGCAAAATAACACACACACAGAAAGCAACATACCATAAAGGGGAGAACACAACTGAATGAGAAGAACCGGCAGTATCCAATGTGGAAATGGACATCGATGTGAGTAGCATATGATCCAGAATAAGCAAGAACTTGACATAGCAGGAGGAACACATATTGGAATGCAGAGGAAGAAATGTTACCAGTAGAAAACAATAGGTAAACATGTAGATATTATTTTCTTTCCTGGAAACTGATCTTTAAAATTATAAAGCTATTATAGAGTTATTTAGATGAGTGAAATAAAACTGAATCACTACATTCATCAAAATGGATATAAAGGCAAATTAGAATAGCAGAATGTATGTGATGAACAAGAATATGACCTCAACTTTGTGCTGTATATTGAGAAGGGACAGACAAAGACCACTGTCTCATGAGATGCATTGTAGCCCATCAAATAATATATAAAAGTTGATTAGCCTTAAGAGTGTACAGTAAATGTACATTGTGTCTCGGGTAATATCCACAGCTGTAACATTACATTGACCACCTGCCGAGCCAAAGTCTTACTTTGATCTCAGCAGAGTGCCTTCTATTTAGGTTCATAAGTTCATAGGTAGGTACTAGGCTATTAGCCCTAGGGTCTATATAACCCTAGCCAAAAAGGTACCATGGCTTTCACCACCCAAGAAAATTATTTTCCTGTGCCCCTGTCGAGCAGAGCCACAGAAGTGATCCCTGGGGTGAATTTCCTATTTCCCATCCAATCATCAAGATTTTTCTTGAAGAGTGCTAATGAGGAGCTCTGTTTGACATAGATAGGTAGTCTGTTCCAGAGTATGGGAAGTCTCTGGGACAGGAATCTATCCCTCCAGCATGTTCTGTTTATTCTGGTGACAAGGTTTAGGTCCCTAGAGCATGTAACTCGGAGGGATTGGGATTTCTTTAAGTGGAGCATGTCCAACAGCTCTGGGTTTGACATAGCTTTGTATGTTAGGCAGAGATTGCCTCTGAGTTGGCAATATGCGACGGAGTAAAGCTGGAGTTTTTTGAGACGGTCTGCGTAGGGCATCTGTTTGAGGCCAGTAATCCTCTTTGTGAGGTATTTCTGTGGCCTTTCCAGTTGTTGTAGATGTCTTGTGAGGTACATACCAAAAGGGGCGTTGTACTCTATAATGGGTCTAATGAGTGATGAGTACAGGGGACCAATGACCTCTTTTTTCCTGGATGAGAAACCTTTTGTGATGAAGTGAGCCAAGTATAAGGATTTCCTGACCACTGTGGCGATGTGATTATCAAAGGAGAGACTACTGTCCACCTGTGACCCAAGGTCACTTATCACACTTTCCACATTAAGTAGACTACCACTTATGTGGTAGTTCATGGGTACAGAGTTTTTACCAAAAGGGATGACAATACACTTTTTGGCACTGAGCTTCAGGCCATGGCTTTGACACTAGGCATCTGTCTCAGTGAAGCCCTTTTGAAGTATGTCCACATCGTTAGAAGTTTCAATTATGGCTCCTAGTTTGCAGTAATCTGCAAACTTTGTTAACCAAAGACCTTCTGTGTTAGCCTGTACTTCAGAGAAGTAGATACCAAACAGGAGAGGACCCAGGACTGAACCCTGTGGTACTCCACTTGTCACTGGTCTGAAATCGGATTTGGAGTCTGCTACTTTCACAGTGTGGGTTCTGTCCATGAGCCAGTTGGCAATCCATCTTGTGACATAGGGATTTATACCCAGTTTAGTGAGCTTATCTATAATTCCAGAGTGGAGGATGGTGTCAAAAGCCTTGGCGAAATCTAGGTAAGCTGTGTGAACCACCTTACCCTCATCTATGGCTTTGGTGACTGCTTCAAAGAAGTCAGTCAGGTTTAGGAGACATGATCTGCCTTTTACAAACCCGAACTGGGTAGGGTCCAGAGTCTGGAGATTACCATGGCCTTGCAGACCAGGCTCATCAGGCTAATGGGGCGGTAGTTCCCATGGTCCTTCGTAGCACCCCCTTTGTGGAGTGGGATAACTGTCGCAGTGCGCCATTCAGTGGTCACAAAGCCTGAGGTGAGACTATGATTGAACATGGTACTTAGGTAGGGTGCCAGTTCATTCTGTAGTTCATGTAGAACTCAGCCTGGGATATTGTCAGGTCCCATGGATGCTGTGTTCTTGGCTTTGGATAGTGTGTTTTTTACCTGTGCAGCCATGATTACAGGAACTTTGCATTCTTCTGGTATAGAGATGGGCCCTCTATGGGGTGTGAGTGGGGTAAAGTTAGCACTGAACCTATCTGCCAGGATGTTAGCAATATCAGTTGGTTCTGTATATTTAGTGCCATTGTGCTGTAACTCAGAGCAGATCTGTGTGTTGCCATTGATATTCTTGACATAGCTATAGAATGCTTTGTGGTTGTCTTTAGAGTCATAGGCAATTTTGTTTTCGTAACTAGCTTTGGAGGATTTTATGAGGGATCTCAGCTTCTTACTGAGGTTGACCAGGGAGTTCCTCCAGTCATGGGATTTTACTCTTTTTTGCAACAGTTTCTTTTTTCTGTTGTAGAGTTTGTTTATGGCAGAGGACCACCAGATTGGCTTCCTTTTTTTGGAGGATAGCATCTTGGTTTTATTAGGGATAGCATGATCCATGCACTCGTGTAAGTGCTTATAAAGTGCATTTGTGTATGATTCGGCAGTCGTACCTCCACTGTCCATCTGCATGGGTGTCATGAAGTTTTCCACTTCTGTCTTATGAAGTGTGAAGTTGGCTTTGGAGAAGTTTTTTACGGTGGTTACCCTAATTGGGGGTGGGGCTGGATGTGGATGTCTAGGGTGATTAGCTTGTGGTTGTATCTGACCAATGAGGAATTGACCTCTGGTGTGGAACACCGGTTGCCCATGTTGGTAATGACCAGGTCTAGGATATTGCTGCCCCTGGTGGGGGTGTGAATAAGTTGATCCAAGGCATTGGAATTTATGAATTCCAGAAAACGTTGAGCAAAAGAGTTGGCACATGAGTAGTTTTCCCAGTTAATGGTGGGGTAGTTGAAATCACCCATTATTAGGGTGTTGGGTTGTACCCTAATACTTTCCAGTCTATCAAGAAATGAGGAGTGGGAATCCTGGGGCATTGTGGGGGGTCTGTAGCAAGCTACAATTTGGATTGCAGTCTTGCCCAGAGTTAGTTGCACTTGGATAATCTCGGATGCAACTAGCCTGGAGGTGTGGATATCCTTAATGAATATGGACACACTTCTACCTTTAGTGCTTCATTCTGAGTTAGGTGGCCGAAAGGTGTGGTATGAATTATAGCCTGGTAATGCAGGGGTGCTCTCTGGAGCTTTGACCCAGGTCTCTGTCACTGCACAGATGTCGATGTTCTCCATTTTAAGGAGTGTGTCGAGTGAGTGCATTTTGAGGTTTAGACTTTTAGCATTGAGTAGCATTACCCTCATATTTTGCTTACTTGTACCTGTTATGGTGGTGAACATGTCATTTGACCCTTGCCTAAAAAAGGCACTATAGGTGTGGCAAGAGCCTTAGCCAGTATCCAGAATCCCAAGTTAGACAGGTGCAGGCCATCTCTGACAAAGCATCGTGGTCTGTCGATCATGTTGTCCCAGGCAGACAAATACTGGATCCCCTTACAATGACATCAGAAGCTTAGCCAATTGTTGAAGTCAATCATTTTGTCCTTGTACTGTGGTATCATTCTGGGTGATGGCAGGATGCTACTCAGGGCTAGGGTCATACCTGCCTGGGCTACAAGATTGGAGAGCTCCTCCATGTCTCTTTTCATATAGTCCAGGGAGGTACATCTCAGGTCATTCACACTAACATGGACATGACAGTGTCATATTTGTACTTGTTGTGGAGTGACCTGAGTGCATGCATTATGTGGCGGATCCTGGCAGCTGACAGGCAGCTGACAGTAACTTTCTCCTTGTTTAGCCTGGTGAGTGGAACATCAGTGTGCCTGACTATAGAGTCACCTATGACTAGAGTGTTGGGTACGTTGTTATGTCTTATGGGCTGTGGTTGTGTGGCACACTGAGTTTGTGGGCTATGTGTCATTTGGGTTGTGTTGGGGGGGTGGAGTTTGCTTGCGTTTCTGCTTTGGCGGTCCCGGATGCTTGGGCAGGTTTTTATTGAGAGCCTCCGCGAATGTAGGTGCGTGTTTTGTGTTTCTATGTGTGTGTTTTGGTGGTATAGGTTTTGATGGACTATGTGATGAGTGTGGTGTGGTGCAAGTGTTTACCTTCTCTTCTTGACTGTCTAGTCCAGTCTTGGATGAAGAGAGCTTTGCTTCCAGTTTGGCTATATAAGTGCATCTCTTACAGGTTGTAGTGTTGGGTGGTAGGAGGAGAGGGTTGTCTGTGTGCATGAGGCAATTGCTGCATTGTCCCAAGATGCCTAGATTCATCAGGTAGACAGGAGAAATCACCAGGAGCTGACCCTTAGACATGCCTGGATAGGTGCTTATTTATTAAGTACTAAAAACTGCTTTCCTCTAGACAAGTGAGGAAAGTTGAGTGCTATAGTAATTTGCAGCTTATTTAGTGCTTACAACAACTTCTGAACAAGTGCTGATTTCAAAGAAACAGATTTGAGTGCTAAAACTAGAAATCTGGCTAGTTCTAAGAAACAAAATTAAGCTATAAGGCTTCCCTCCAACACAGAAAGGCTTGGGGGCTCAGAAGTTTACAAACAGTCTAGACCACTTACAGGAAAGGCAGGAAACAAGCTTAATTTTTTTTTCTTTCCCAGATGCTCTCTTTGTAGACAGTAGGAGTGCCTGAAATTAGAATATGATCTCACTGCACTCAGTTGAGTGAGCAGATGAGATGGGCCCAGGAGGAGTATCCAAACACAAATTTACAAGAGTCAAAACTTCCAGTTCAGTTAATATTCAATGCAACACAAATAAATCAATTAAAATGCTGTATTATTTGAAAAAAGTGCAGATAAAAGGTACTTAAATTCTCTTATACGTCCAGTTGAATCCAGCTAGATCTTAGCCGGCCAAAGCTCAGGTTTTAAGCAGGAAAGGTTTTCTGTCTTAATAAATAATTGAAAATTTGTGCAAGATTATTTTACACAGACGCAAAAGTTTTTCAGGAGTGGTAGATTATAACACAACAGTACCACAACCCCTTTCCTGTTTTTTCAGAAATTGTGTCACCAGCTTGACCACTTGATCATACTAAAAACAGAATTAATATGTATTCTTGAAATAAGTTGTGTAAAAGATATGTATTGTATGAATAAATTTGAGTATTAACTCTTCAAACATTGATAGCCATTTGTTAAATCCATACCAATACCCATCCAGGTAAGGTAATATCTAAACTGCCAAATATGTGCACTTAAAGTCATTTAATAAGAAACCTTACTTCTTTACCTGAAAGAAATGAAACGAAGTAATGAACTCTGTGCAGTCAAATATAGAAGAAGCCGTAAAAATGCACAAAGAAAATTAGTTTAAACAGATGGCATATAGAAAAAAATTTAACTAATGGCTGATCTGAACCCTTCATAACAGTAACTAAAGCATACCTAATTTGCTGTCTACTGCTGACTTGCAAGTTCAAGCATCAGTTGTAGATATTTCACAAGCAGTGGAACTTCCTGCATGATTTCTGTCTAGGAATGTTTGCCACTAGACCTCATATCAGAAACAAAGTAGAAACTAAATGATTGTTACTTTCTCTGCTTTGACATGCAAAAACTAAATGACAGCTGTTTTCTCCACTTTTGAGAGTCTCTTGCATATATTTCCTGTTTAGTTTACATTTGAATGACAATTTTCCTCTTTCTAGTATCTGTAACTTGGGGGGAGGGTAAAGACCAACAAGATAATTTCCAAATAAGGTAATGCAGTTTTTTTTTATCTGAAGGCATTGCAAATGTGTACTATACAGAAAGGCATATCAAGGCTGATGGAGGACTTCAGTAAACATGAATATAAGTTGGGCAACTAAGAGAATAGGAGCTGTTGCATAAATTTGAGGGTGAAAGTGGTCCCCAACACTGTAATGGACAAGGAATTATGCTCCTTTTTTGTACAGATACTGAAGAAGAGGAACGGTCTGCCCTTCTTCCTGAAACCAGTGATAGAAAGGGTACAATATGTGGATCGAGGCAACTACCCAAAGAGGGGAAGAGGGCATGTGTTAATTGCCTACTAGTTTGCCAGGAGAAGAGACTGACTGGTTCAACACAGCTGGTGCTGTAGAGGAGTGAGTTTGGGAAAGTACCATTTGCACTTTTTATCTGATTACTCGCAATGCTTTTATAGCCTGAGGCAAGTAATGCAACCGATCAAACAGGATTTAACTGAGTGTGTTTCTTAAAGTGGCTTTGGTATACGCACCTATCTTGCATGTGGAGAAAAATTATAATGTTCTTGCTGCTGAACATACTTTTTGACAGGAGTGAGGAAACAGCTGCAGTCCTGCAATATGAGCAATGTTGAAGGCCATTGGACTGATAAAGAAATAGAATGAAGGATAGCATGCAACAAGTGGCAGAGGTCAGTCATAACAAGTAAACTGTCAGTCCCAGGAAAGCTCAAGGTAATGGGTGGAGGGTGAGCCACAATATGCAAAGTGGTCCCCTCTAGCTATTCAATAAGTCAAGCATAAACAAGGTCTTTCCAGCATCAGCCTCAGCTGTTGCAAACCCCAGTAAAGGAAAAAAGGCAGCACAGGCACTGGGACCTTGACTGAAGTCAAAGGGTCACAGCAGAAATCTGACTATTCCCAGAGGGAGAGGTTGGCCTTCAAGGAATGGAATATTCAGTGTCCCAGAGAAACAAGGAAATCTCTTGAATTTGACACATCACTAGAGAAGTCGAGCCCTTTGAGCAGGAAATCTTAATTAGCTCTCTTCTCTGGTTTGTTTGATTTGGCAGATGAGAACTGTTGGACTGCCGAAAGGCTGAATAAGCTGGATAGGAATGCAGCAGGTGTGTTTCTCTATTTAATTTGTTATATTCTTAGATGACTACTGCACTAATCTGAAATGCTGCCTTGACTCTAAGAGGAGTTGAATATGTGTTGTTACAAGATAATGATGACACTTTTTCTTTATTCTTTACATGATAGTTGCTGTGTAGACAGATCCTTCTGTAGTCTTATGTTTTTTGCAAACATGATTTTTCTGTCCCATTATATTTTTTGACTATTCAAGCTGTTATTTCCATCACAGGTTGAAAAACTGCTCTCCGTGGTGCCACATCTCATTTGTGGTCCCATTTTGGTATAATTCATGATTGTGGCTTTGATTTTTCTTTGCAGCAGATGTTGTGCTGCCAACCCAGCAGTTTGATGGGTGAGGACATATATGATGTGCTACATTCAGTTTCTTTTCCTTTCTTATTATACTTATTACATGGGAGTTTATGGTGGCTCTGACCTTCTTTTCCCAGATGAGTTTATTTTTATTCCTGCAACTTGTTGATTCTCCCTTTTTATTTTGCAGATTTCATTGTTATTGAAGCCATAGAAGGGACTCTTTATTGGGAAGGTAAGTAAGCTCATCAACCAGTCATTTGAATTTTGACCAGTTAAATGATTGTTGTGTTTCTGGATTAGCATTATATGAACACAATGAATATAATGTGAAGTTTGTATTATGCTTCATTGCATTCTAAATATCATTATAGTTTGTTCTTATGGGTGTGCAGTACTGTTTATTATGTTAGTTGATTACTCTTGCCAAAGGTGGGGGGATAGGGATTCTGGGGGTTTCAGATATCCATCAAACTCACTTACAGCTGTTGGAAGCTCTCCACTTTTCAGATGTAGATATCCAGATGATGGACATGCAAGGAGCTTTTTGCTCTAGCTTGTGGATGGCACTGGGGTCACTGCATGGGAAAGGGAGTTGCTCACCCAGTATCTATTACTACAAAAGGACATATAGCACTTTGGCTAGCAATGGTGATACCCTGTATGAATGTGAAGCTGCTGACATTAAATTTTGAGGAGAGATTATACCCTATGTTATTATTTATTTCACATTTGCTTTCCAGGAATGTCTGACTGGGCCAAGAAGAGTCCATTTTCAGCAGAGGCCTGGGGAGAAAAGCTTTCCAATCACAATCTATCAAAAATCAGTTATATATATTTTAAATCACAAAGTACCATGAAACTCTACAAAACATAGGAGTGAAAAATATTATAAAGAGGAAAACATAGAGCATATGTTTCATAGTTGAGTACATTGAAAAACAATAATATAAGTTGAGGAAAATATATCAAGAAAAGCTCAGTAAGTCAGATTATTTGTTGTGTAGATTAGTATGTGATAAAGGGACCTAAGATAATTATAATATGAAATTTAAAAGAGAAATTATAGAATACACGATTAGAGACTGTGAGTGGAAACTGAATGATGTCTTATTATGAGAGAGGTTGTTCATGTTAGCGTTATAGAAGGAAGAAAGACTGGAGAGGAGAGAAAAGGAAAATATAAGATGAGTGCATGATGGGATGTCTTCAGATAGCCTAAGTGAATAGGGAGGGAAGAGAAAAACGTAGAGGAAAGGGTTAGGATCTTGCAGCAGCAAGGAAGACAGGTACCTCAAATAGTATGCCTGCAGGAGACTCATCTTAAAGTGATAAAGATACCATTAAATTTAGATCTGGCAATTTTATATTGTCATAGCAAACCACAAACCTAAAGAGGGGGAGAGACAAGTTGCAATCATGTTGCACCAGTCTTTGGAAGTAGTTACTCACCAGGTAAGGAGTAGTGGAAGATGTTGGTGGGTGACTTGGGAAGGAACCATAAATAAAGAAACTTGGGATATAAGGAAATTATTTGACCATTTCCCCAAATTACTCAAGATTTGGCAGGAGGCCTATATGGTGTTAAGCTGTAGTGTTCTCATAGGTGATTTCAATGTGGCATTGGATGAAACTAAAAATATGGTGTTTGGGAAAAGACAACCACACCAAGAAGAACAGGAGGTGTTGAGAGCTTGTCCAAGAGAGGAAGGATGGATGGACATTTGGAGGGAATGTCATCATGAAAAATTTATGCCCATTATTTTTAGTAAAGTTGAACTGACAAAATGTTATTCCTCAAAACTGTTAGAGATAGGGTTCATTCTCTGTTGAGTCATGAAATCCAAGTTTTGGACTATGCTTCCCTTACTTTATCTATCAGAGTAAAGGAGGAGGGGGGCAGAAAGGAAGTGGAGTTAGGCCCACTTTTAATGGACTGAAGACCTGAACAGGATGACCATCAGATCAGTGGCAAAGGTTGTACTAATAAGGAACATCACCGAAGAAAAACACTTGACACATGCTATGGAGGAGGTTTACAAGGCTGGTATTACAGGTGATCTCATGGAGGCAGAAGGTAGTAGAAGGAGTTAAGGGAGCAATCTCTTAGACTGCATGACATGGAAACTGAAACAAGAAATAGTAGAGTCAAAGGGCACAGATTATCCAAAGACCACTAAGCCACCTTTGCTGCAGTGATAAATCTGCTTGAAGCAACTAAAGTAGAAAAGGAGTACTGAGGAAGGGTAAGCTTCAGTGGCTAAAGAGGGACAGCAAACCCAAAAATTCAGCTTGGATCCTGAACCAATGGGGCAAAAAGGTTTGTCTCCCTTGTGTGTCCTTTTCTGCTTGGGGAAAAATAGCATCAGGTGATGACAATATCTGAAAGGCCTTCTATGAGTTTTACATCTTACTTTATAGTTTCAGATTAGTAGAGAGGGGAATACCATGGGACTTCAACATTGCCAAAGTTGATAAGATCAGTCATTCTCATAATAAGGGGTTGGGAGGGTGGCCCAGTGGTTAAGGTGTTTGCCTTACATACACAAAGTGCAGGGTTTGAGTCTGGCATTGAATAGAGACCTTCGCAAACACATTGCGAGCTATGAGGTGGCCAAAGTGATCTCACAGCTTGCACCAGGTCTTCATGGACTTCCAGTAGAATTTTACAGATGGACTGGGGATGTCCTTTGCCATGTACACACAGATGTTAACAATTTGGTAGATTTCATGAGGGAGTTTTTGAAGTACTTCAACCCAGTCAATCATAGTAGTTATTCCCAAAACCATCTTTAGGCTACCTTCATTAAGTGACTTCCGCCCCATTTCCCTCACTAATTTAGATCCAATGTTTTTTGCCAAGATCTTAGCCACAAGTCTTGATGCCATCTTGCCCCAACTGATTCAGCAGGATCAAAATGGCTTTGTGAAAGGAAAGAATATAGCAGATAATTGGTTGAGCTTGGCCATCTTTTTGAAGAAGTACGGCCATCCTCAGGCTTAAGTTGGTGTTGTGCTCTTCTGTATATAAAGAAAGTTTTTTGACATGCTACAATGTGAATTCTTGTTCCATGTGCTTCAGTATAGGAATTGTGGACTGCTGTTTATAGCTAGAGTTAGGAGTCAGTACAAGTTCCCATCTTTTCATGTGATGGTGAATGGGCATCTCTCTAATCTGGGGTCCATTGGCTAGGAAATAAGAGAAGGACATTTGTTTTCCCAATTACTTTTCTTGCTGATTATGGAAGAGTTGGCCTGCCAGATTAGGGTCCTGTTAACATCCTGTGCAGTTTTGCATAGAACATACTCTTCCTTCAGTTATCTGCAGATGATTATGTTCTTATGAGTATTGACTTACCTAATATATTGGGAAAAGTTTTGGATATTTTTCACCTATTTGGTAGACTATCAAGCCTAGTTTGTAACTTTCATAAGCTGGTAATAACAAAGTTGCTTTAGACAATAAAGGTACCCCAGAAGTACAAAAGGCAAAATATCTATGCCAACAATGGAGGACCTGTCTTCAAACTACTATAATGATTAATCTCAAAAACTTTGTCAAGAATGTCAAGGACTTCATGTCAAAACTGTCTTAAATATACATCATTGCTGGGAAAATCTGCGCAACACAGGTCATGATTTTACCCCATTTATTTCATCTTGTTATTAATATCTGGATCTCCATATCATTACCAAAAGAGAGAATTCTGAAGCTTCTTGCATATGTCCCTATCTTTACAGTAAATATGGCTTCCTACATTTGGGTAGTTATTTTTTAGCCTCCCAGTTAAACCAGTGCATGTGATGGATCAAGCAGAGTAGAGGTAATAAAGAGAGGCCAGGGTAGGTTAATGATATTGGGTGCTCCTTGAAGGTTCATGAATGGATGGAGCAAATGTACCAGGAATGTATGGGTGGAACTAAGTAATTTCAGTGGGGACAGGGTCTCAATGATTACAAATTATACTACCCCAAAGTCATTTTAACAGTGAAAGAGAAGTCAAGATTTTATTAGCTAGGCCAGGGATTCTAGAGTGGAACCAGATTTTTCTTATTCCACTTTACATAAAACTTAAAGAGCATTTTTTTTGTGATGAGTGCCAACCTAGAAAATGACAGTGTTTTACTGTTTGCTAGCTCAGATGGATATGGAATACAATTATCTTTCTATCTCTGTGGTCCCACAGATTCTTATATTGGGAAAAGTGGGATAGTGTAAAAGATGGAAGGGCTGGATAGAGTTGTAAAGACATATACCACAGTCCAAATGGAGAGATGATGAAATCGGCAAGAAAAGGAGAGTAGTATTGCTGGAATTGAATTCATATTCAAGTATTGGTGAGTACCTTCATGTGGTGAACCCTGTTTTCAGAAAATCTCACCAAAATGGCATTGATATATAGACATGCATTTATATAGAATATTTCATGGAGAGAGGTAGGTTAGAAAATACAAAAGACAGCTGGGTACACAAGTCCCAAGATGAAAAAAGTGCCCAAGCCTGGTGTGTCCACTGGTACCAGGACTTGAAAAAAAATACAGTGTAGAATCCACAAGACACAAAAGTATTCTTACAATGAGGTGAGACCAGGCTCAGATAGATGCTGGCTCCCCTGTCATAGGAGAAAGCAGTGGCCCAAAAAGTTGATAGGCCAAAAAAGTGCTATAAATATGACAGAGTGAGCTATTGAGAATAAGGAAGACATTATGTATCGTTACTATTATGTAAGAAGTCCACAATTTTCAGATAGAAGATATTCAAAAAGATTAAGAGAGAAAGTAGAGAAAAGAAAAATACTTGCACAGGAAAAATTGTAAAAAGCTTCAATTAAAAATTTATGTTCGTTAGTGCAGCAGATCCATGAAATGCATTACATAGACAAAGAAACTTTAGGCCGCCTAGAAAAAGAAGCGACAGAAGAAGTGAGAAAAGATAAAGAATAAAACACAGAAATTTTTGAAAGGTATATAAAAGAAAACAAAAGAGAACTGATATAATGCAACACCTATGCAAAGGAGAAAGCAAAACTAATCAATACAAAAAGCAGCTCCAAAGATATTTGAAGTGAAATACAGGCAAAGGCACCCAGATATGGAAAATTTCACAATACAAAAAATAAAACACAAAGGGGGAATATAGAACAGATTAGTATGATAAAAGTTAAACAAATAGAAGCTGAAGTTATGGTATACATGCAAAGAGAAAAATATAGTGTAGATGTTCTAACACAGGTCATGTCACAGTATGATGGAAAAATGAGTCCCTAGATTAAGGAGAAACAGATGGAGCAAGAGACATCTGAAGAAGAAATATGGACATGGGGAAAAAAAAGAAATTTGATATGGTGCAATATTTATGCAAAGGCGAAAATAAAAATAACCAACAAAAAAGCAGCACCAAAGATCTTTTAAAAGAAATACAGGTAAAGGCACCCACATATGGCAAATTTTGCAATATAAAAACAATAAATAAACAAGAAAACAAAGTGGGAAAGAAGAAAAGAGGATTGGTAATGGAGAAGATAAAGAAATAAAAACTGAAGTTATGAATTACCTGCAAAGTGAAGGATTTAGTGGAGAAACAGGTAGAACTGGAAGCATCTGATCACTTGCCACATGATGAAGATCTGGAGCCATCAATAGGAAACCAGTACAAAAGTTCAGTTGAAGTTGCACAGCAATGGAAGGAGCAGGCAATGTTGTAGAGTGATGGGTCAATGAGTTCCCATATGAAGAAATAACAGATGACAAAGGATGCAGCTGAAAAGGGTATGTCACAGGAACACATTCTGGAACTTTCTGTAGAATGCCCCCAGGAAACAGAAAGCAAAGAATGTGTCCTCAGTATAGGTGAAAATGAACTAAGGGAAGAATTTCTTGATTTAATAGAAATAGACATATTATGATCGATTAAAGAAACCGATTACAGAAAGTAAATAAAACTCAAAATGTCAGAAGTCTGATAAAACAGATGAATGCAGTAATTAAGATTATTAACAGAAGTTCATGTGATATAATAGAAGTAAATAGAATACATTGCTGTGCAGCTAATTTATAACAGATAAAGTCTTACCACAAAAATGCATAGCAAGAAAGAAAAGGAAAAGAAGAAATGAAAAGCCATCATGGAAACACTGAATAGAGAAAATTGTAAAGCAGTTAAAACTGTTGATTGGAGGAACTCTGTGGTCAGCCTCAGTAAGAAGCTGAGATCCCTCATAAAATCCTCCAAAGCTAGTTATGAAAACAACATCGCCACTGATTCTAAAGACAACCACAAAGCATTCTATAGCTATGTCAAGAATCTCAATGGCAACACTCAGATCTGCTCTGAGTTACAGCACAATGACACAAAATATACAGAACCAACTGATATTGCCAACATCCTGGCAGATAGGTTCAGTGCTAACTTTACCTCTCTCTTATCCCCTAAAGGGCCCATCTCTATACCAGTAGAATGCAAAGTTCCTGTAATCGCAGCTGCACAGGTAAAAAACACACTCTCCAAAGCCAAGAACACAGCATCCATAGGACCTGACAACATCCCAGGCTGCGTTCTTCATGAACTACAGAAAGAACTGGCACCCCACCTAAGTACCATGTTCAATCATAGCCTCACCTCAGGCTTTGTGCCAACTGAATGGCACACAGCAACGGTTATCCCACTCCACAAAGGGGGAGCCACCATGGACCCCAAGAACTACCGCCCCATTAGCCTAACAAGTTTGGTCTGCAAGGCTATGGAACGTATCATCATGGAACTTATAAACAATGACATTGGTAATCTCCAAACTCTGGACCCTACCCAGTTCGTGTTTTTAAAAGGCAGATCATGTCTCCTAAACCTGATAGACTTCTTTGAAGTGGTCACCAAAGCCGTAGATGAGGGTAAGGCGGTTCACACAGCCTATCTAGATCTCGCCAAGGCTTTTGACACAATACCCCACTCTGGAATTATAGAGAAACTCACCAAACTAGGTATAAATCCCTATGTCACAAGATGGGTTGCCAACTGACTTACCGACAGAACCCACACTGTGAAGGTAGCAGACTCTAAGTCCAACTTCAGACCAGTGACAAGTGAAGTACCACAGGGTTCAGTCCTAGTTCCTCTCCTGTTTAGTATCTACTTCTCTGAAGTACAGGCTAACACAGAAGATCTTTGGCTAACACAGTTCACTGATGACTGCAAACTAGGAGCCATAATCAAAACTCCTAACGATGTGGACATCCTACAAAAAGGCCTCACTGACACAGATGCCTGGTGTCAAAGACATGGCTTCATGCTCAATGCCAAAAAGTGCATTGTCATCCCTTTTGGTAAAAACTCTATACCCATGAACTACCACACAGGCAGTAGTCTACTTAATACCGAAAGTGTGATATGAGACTTTGGGACACAGGTGGACAGTAGTCTCTCCTTTGATAATCACATTGCCACAGTAGTCAGTAAATCTTTCTATGTAGCACACCAAATTAACAAAAGGTTTCTCATCCAAGAAAAAAGAGGTCATTATTCCCCTCTACTCATCACTCATTATATCCATTATAGAGTACAATGCCCCTTTTGGTATGTACCTCACAAGACATCTACACCAACTGGAAAGGCCACAGAAATACCTCACAAAGAGGATTACCGGCCTCAAACAGATGCCCTATGCAGACTGTCTAAAAAACTCCAGCTTTACTCTGTTGCATATCGCCTACTCAGAGGCGATCTCTGCCGAACATACAAAGCTATGTCAAACCCAGAGCTGATGGACATGCTCCACTTAAAGAAACCCCAATCCCTCCGAGCTACACACTCTAGGGACCTAAACCTTTTCACCACAATAAACAGAACATGCTGGAGGGATAGATTCCTGTCCCAGAGACTTCCCATACTCTGGAACAAACTACCTATCTATATCAAACAAAGCTTCTCGTTAGCACTGTTCAAGAAAAATATTGATGATTGAATGGGAGATAGGAAATTCACCCCGAGGATCATTTCTGTCACTCTGCTTGACAGGGGCACAGGAAAATCATTTTTTTTTGGGTGGCAAAAGTCAGGGTACCGTTTGGCTAGGCTTATATAGGCCCTAGGGCCCATAGCCTAGTACCTAGCTATGAACCTATGAACAAGAAGTGTTGATGTTAGAAGTACATAGAAGAGAGAATAGTTAAAAAATACTATGAAAGATAGATGTGATAAAAGCAATGCTCAGTATAAAAACAGATCAGGGTATATCATACCACTTTGCAAATAAAAAAATAAAGATATCAGCACTGGCAGAAAAACTTCAAAGACATGCAGATAAATTCAAAGAAAAGTAATACAAAAATAAACAATTCATTGATGACCCATAAAGGTTTTGTAGAGAAATGGGAAACAAAGTAAAAATGGAAAAGTAATAGAAACATCAGCAAAAAAAAAAGCTTTTGGAGAATTATTTATGAAGAACCTATGGAGTATAACAAAGATGCTACATAGGCATAGACAGAAAAAAATAAAAGAAATAGTAAGTAGTTCAAATGCACATGATGTGAAATGGGATGAAGTAACAGCCAAAGAAATTAGAACAAAAATTAAGAAAAGCTCCTAAATGGAAAGCTCCAGGCCCACATGCAATATCTAACTTCTGGCTAAAAGTATTAACATCTCTACAAAAAGCCATGAGTAAGAACTACTTATATGTGCATCCCAAGCAACAGTAAAAATGATGCTCCTCCTTAAGAGTGAACCTGCAAACCATCCCAAAAACTATACACCTATAACTTGCCATCTGATGTTATCCAAACTATATACTGAAATCGATGCTGACAGAACGTATAGTCATGTAGAAGAAAACTCAATCAAGGCAACAGAATAACACGATAACAAAAGAAAGTCATATGGAACAGAGGATCATTTGCTGCCATATAATGCCATATGGAGAATTGTAGAAAGTCGAAGAATTTAAATATGGCATGTAAAGATGACAGCATCACACATTCACAGATAAAGGAGTTCTTACAGATGTATAAGATACACCCTACATTGACCAATTACATTACATGACCATGAAACAGTGGCAAACCACTTTGCAATTAAGCCACGAAAGGGAAAATTGTTATCCCAAGGATAAAAAAAAATAAAGGGGGATATTCCAGTATGACTCTTTGTCACCACTGTTGTTTTATCTTGCCCTTAACCCATTAAGCTATTTACTTAACAGATTAGTTCTTGGTTACAATTTGGCTCCAAGAAAAACTTGCATAAATATTTTGCATCTACTTTTTCTGGATTACTTAAAACTGTATAGTTCATCTGATATGGAGTTGAAAGCACAACTGCAAGTAGTTAAAACTGTGTCAAATGATATAAGAATGGTATTTGGTCTTGATAAATGTGCAAAATAAATGTTTAAAGTAGTAAATTTGCAGTACCAAGAAAATATCAGTCTATGGCAGGAATGTGATAGAAAGGATCTTGAGCAGGAAAGAGTGTATAAATATTTGGGAACTGATGAAGGGTCAACAATAAATCATGACCAAATTCAAATAAAACTCAGGAATACTTTAGAAGACTCAAACTAATATTGAAAATAGACTTGACATCAAGGAATAAAGTCCAATCAATTAACCTGTTTGCTCTCCTGGTTTTAACTTTTAGTTTTGGTGTGACTGATTGGCCACAAAAAGTATTGGATTAGCTGGGCAGACCAACAAAAAAAAAATCTTCATGCTTATCAGATGATATATAAAAAAATCAGAGTATACCATGTCTATATATTCCATGGTCTGAAGAAGGTTTAGTCCCCCAGAAAATTGATTATACTTAATGATCTGCAGTTGTGGGACTGCATACTTATCTGCTGACCTCAATTGAGCCAAACACAGTGAAAGTTTTATTACATGAGGAGAGGAAGTACCACATGACCGCTCTGCTTAGTTTAGAAGGAGCATTCAAATGCCAAACAGGAATGTAAATCAAATCAGAAGTACGCAAAAATCAGGCAGCTGAATATGTAAAAAAAAAAAGAATATAAAGAGAATGATCAGATGGGAAGGAAAGAAATGTGGAAAAGCCATAACTATATTGGTAAGTATAGAGATCTCCTGGAACAAAATCATGTTGATCAGGATTTGATGCAGGAATGGTTAAGGACAGGTGAGATGAATCCAAAGGATGAAAGGTTAATAATGTCAGTACAATTAAGTAGACTATGTACTCATTGGTTTGCAAAGGCCAAAGTCCATTAAACATGTGGAAGAAACAGACGTGTAGGTTTTGTAAACAAAAGAATTGGAAAGAGTCACACATCTTTTTACAGGGAGTGAAATACCCATGACAGAGAGTCTGTACACTGAAAGACACAGTAATGTGGCAAAAATGTTTCATTGGAGATTGTGCAAATACTACAATGTAGAAGTACCTGAGAAACATTGAAAACATGAGCCTCAAAGCATTATAGAGAATGATGAAATATACGTTGCATGAGTTCACCCATTATCAACAACTCAAAATAAAGATGCAAGAAAACAGATTTAGTAGTCCATGAGAAAAGGCAAAGGTAGCATTGATCATTGAAATTGCTGCACCTAGCAATTACAGTGTCTCATCTAGAGAGATACAAAGTCATAAAATGTCAAGATTTGCATGCAGAAACAAGAGCAATGTGGTAGAAAGATGTCCAGACAGTTCCAATAGCAGTAGAAGTAACGGGTCTTATAAAAAAAGAATTTTCAGTCATATTTAAACATGCTACCAATACAAGCAGCAACACATGAATTGCAGAATGAGTCTATTCTGGGCACATTGTAGATGCTGCGAAGAATGCTTTTGGCTAACATCAAAGACTGAAACAATACTAACTTCATGAACTTTAATCATAACTGTCTTAGGAATGGGGTCCATTCCCATCATGTTATTAGAAACCCAAAAGACTTTGAGAAATGAAAGTGAAAAGCTTTATCTTGGGAAAAGTGGAATAGTGTAAAAGCTGTAATGGCTGGATAATTTTATAAACACCTAAAGGGTAGGAAAATGGAAGACTTAAAACAGAGGTTGATAAATAGAGTGGATAAGCAGGAGCAACTTGGATTTACTGAGGTGAAATGAGATCAGACTTGGTAATCATCAATATCATTGTATAGATAGCCAAAGTATAAAGACCAGCAGGTAAGACTTATACTGTATATCAGTGGTATCTTACTCCGTGCAGGCAGTGGATAGCTGTGATGAGCTCAGAGGATATATTAGGAGATGTGGGGAGGGGACGGTTGACAACTTACATATGTTCTATAACTGTTCAATAGTAAGAAGGAGCTGGACGTTTCTAATCAGGAAAATGCTGGATATATTTCTAGAGGACATATCATTAGATAAGGAAGTCTGCATATCTGATATTGTATCTATGGTTGAGTCCCATTTCCTTCCTCTGTTGGAGGCATACTGAGTGTTGGACAGTGTTATTAAGTTTGGCAATGGAAACGCAAGGTGCCAAGGCTGTTCTGGGTGTTGATGAATTTTTTTGTAAGCACTTGTTTATATACCTTTAAGAATGCTAGCCTAGCAAATTATCTTCCCCATTGCTGGAGAATATTGCTCAATAGATAGGGAAGCCCAATGGAACTGTGAGGTTCATTAAAGAAGGAAAATGGAACTTGGTACTAGTGATCGATTTGCTCTGTTGAAACATGCTGAGCACTTTGAACACTGTTATTGTATGTCATTTACCTCTTTCAGTTCTTTGCAAAGTTTGTCATGGGAATTGGTACTAGTGATCGATTTGCTCTGTTGAAACATGCTGAGCACTTTGAACACTGTTATTGTATGTCATTTACCTCTTTCAGTTCTTTGCAAAGTTTGTCTGTACTAACATTAGTTATTTTTCATTTGTTTGTTGTTTGCTTGATGTTTTCTTTCCTTTATTAAAACTAAATAGAAATTCAGTTAAGAAAGAAAGATGAGCGAATATGAGAGAATGAAGACAGGTACAAAGTAGTATACTCTTGTGTTGTCCCAGTCTTATGACTTGATGATTGTATTCTTTACATTTCTGGATGACCTCCAAACATTCTGCAGAGGAAAAATGTCAAGGTCAGATTCCTGGGGAAAGCATAGGTAAATATATCATTAGCATAAACTTGATACCAACTTCCGTTACCTTTGATGACACTACTGGCAAGTGCAATCTCATTCTAGAATTCATGTTTATCAGAGGGAGCTTAATTATATGTGAGCTTTGTTAATCACAGATTCTTGTCTGATAAATGGAGATCTGCCAGGTAGATACTGAACATGAGAGTTCCCAGCACAGATCCCTGCAGAACTCCACGTCACCCTCATGCTTTCTTAGGATGCAGACTCTACTCTTACCATGTGAGTCCTGTCTATAACCCAGTTGGCCATCAAACTAACCACATACAGGTCAATCTGGAACTCCTTCAACTTGCTTACTAAATTTGCATGTGGTATAGAATCAAATGCCTTGGCGAGGTCAAGGGACACTGTGTGGGCAGCTTGTTGCAGAGTCTGCAGCCTGAGCAATCCTGTTAAAAAATTGATAAGACTTATTAGACAGCTCTATCAGACTGTTTGAGTCTGATATGATTTTTATATTATACTTAATTAGGTCAGTTATGATGTGTTCCATAGCTTTGCTTATAAGACTCGTTAGGCTGATAGGTTTGTTTTTCTTGGGGTCTGTGGTGGGGCCATGTTTGTTGAGCAGCATAACAGCTGTGCACCAGTCCTGTGGTTCAAAGCTAGTCATTAGGCCTAAGTTGAAGACGTTGAGAAGTGGGTCTGCTAATGCTTGATTTGCGCTATTAATTAGAAAGCTGAGTATGCTGTCACTTCCCATGGATGAGGTATTCATTGTTTTGGAATCTACTTTAATTACATGCTTTTTCATGATGGCTTGAGTACATCAAGGATAAGTGGGACTCAATACGTCTGAGGTGAAGTTGGTAAGTATGCTTGAAATATTCACTGGGTTAAGTAGCTAGCACCATTACAAATAATCTCAGAGCAATGATGGGTATTATTTCTTATTTTTCTGAGATAACTAAAGAAGGATTTATAGATGTTTTTGGCTGATATAAATTGTCTAAGTTCATGGGATGCTTTTCTTTTTCTATCAAACATATTAATAGTGTATACTAGTGCATGTCACCTACACATTTCTTATAATCACACTCCTTTCCCCCAGGAGGGAGAAAACATCTCTATGACATAATGGAATGTGGTAAAGTGCACTACCATATTATATTTTAGTAGTATAGACTGTTTAAGCCCTGTAAATTTTTACACATGCTTTACAAGCAACTATGCACAGAACAGAGGCAACTGAGGTCAACATTACTTTCTGACAAAATGCATTTTCTATGAAGAAAATTTGAAAAGTTGCTTATCTGTCCATATCAATCAGTTACAATCTTTATACCTTAATGGGAGGGGGGGTCCTGACTTCTGTCCTACTACAAATTGTACAAATAAAACTAACATTTATGCAAGAAAATGGTTTGACAAACAGTCACAGTGAACAATTCTTTGTCTGGAGTCAGTTTATGGACAGAATTAGGTATAGTTACATTAGGGTTGCCATTACAAGAACTGTCAACACGCACCTGTATCCCAGTTACTGGGAAGTGGCAATACTTTTGATGAAACAGGATCACTTTTACAAGCCAAGGACCTAGTTATGCTTTCATCAGACAACTGTAAAGGGCTCTCAGGAACTCAGAATTTATCTTGAGGCTGAACTGAAACTGCATGTAAATATTTCTGATTGGGTCTAACTATCTCACCATCTTCAGTTTGCACCAGATATGACCTCAATTCATTGTTTTTCACACTGCAGCACCAGCTGTGCTCTGCCTCACCCCCATCTTTAGCTGCACTTGTTGGCCTGGTTGAAGGACAGATAGCAGTTGGGTGGCATATCATTTATCATAGAACCTTTTGAAAGAGGCTTTAACTTTTGTGGTTATTCTGTTTTATGGACTCATGTGAGATAGTTTTTGGCTCAAGTGTAGATTCCAACATTAGAAGGTTAGCCCTCACCTGTCTTTCTGTCATTAATTGTGATGGCCTTACTTCTGTGGTACTGTGTGGAAAAACTGCATACAACATAAGAGGTCTATGAGGCTCAAGTTGCCTTAAAATCCATTTAGCTGTTTTGATTACCCTCTATGTGTCCCCATTTAATTAAATATAGTCAATACCAGACAATGTAGTATGAGTAAAATCTTAGTAATCGGCAAACGTAAGTATGGCATTTTCTGTAATCAGTTCACTATATACTTCATATCTGGTGAAGTTACTCTTCAATCTTGTTACTGTGATTTGAGAATAATAGTTCACTACTGCTAAATATCTATTGCCCTCAGACTTGTAGAAGTCAGCATTTTTCTTTGGTCAACGACCTTGTGTAATGGTTTTAGTTGTAATTCTTCTGTTCAATGAGATGGTTTATGGAGTCTACAAAATTAATACTTTGCCCCAACTTTTACAATGTTCAGATTAATATTTAGCTACTACACTAACATTGAAATGTCTCTGGTGCTGAAGTTATGCAAATTAGCAGTCTTTTCAAACAAAAGCTTTCCACTGGAGTAATGAATACTGTGAGCTTTTGCCTAGCATTCATTAGGGTTATGTACCAAAACACTCTGAAAGTATATAATGTGGAGAATATCATAGGATTGTCCAGTTCAGTTGCAATCTCTTCTGCTATAGGTAGAATAAACCTTGCATGACTAAAGCATTGTTTTTTTTTTCAAAGCAACATATATTTGAACAGTGCCATCCTTTTCATGACTAGGACCACTGTCGTAAATTATTCAGTTGGTTCCATTAAACATGAATTCACACAAAATGCTGCAGTCTTTTCAGCTCTGTCTCTGCTTTAGACAGCATAAGAAATAACTCTTTCCTGGGTGCAGTAAAGGTATATGGGAAAGTATTTGATTTTAGCTCTATATTTACTCATTGACAGGTAAGCAGACTAACTTCACTAAGCATGTATTCACTGATGTTGCTTAAACTGGCATTAAGTCCCATTTCACATACCACAGCAGTGATAGGTAGTTTGTTTATCTACAAGCCCTCTATCACATAAACACAGAACTCATACTAATGCATCTTCCAGTCAGACACGTCTGGAAATCTACCAATGCACTTGAGCTTGCCTTTATAATAACCTATTCCTGTCACTACATCATGGAGTTGCTGATACTTCCAGCTGTTTCTATAGGTATCACATCATATCACAGTAACATCAGCGCCTTTCTTAGTCTTGAAACTAAAGTTTTACCTTCCAATATGATTTAGTACTTGGCATACTCATGCTGGACCCTGGAAAATACTGTCTGAATAATGTTCTGTTTTATTCACACAAGCAAATTCTTTAATCAGCTTTATTTTAAAAACAACAGCAAAATGCCTCATCTGTTTTCACTTCTTGCACTTTTTGCCGCATGCTGCACACTGTTCTTACTCAGAATAATGGTTGGGTGGTCTCAAGCATCTGCCAAGTTACATTCACTCTCTTTTCTCCTACTCATGTTTGGTTTCACCAGTATAATTATTACTTGTTAAACTTTACTTACGTTGCATTTTTCTCACACACATGATTTGCAGAAATCATGTCAACATTTTTGTTTCTTTACTATTCTCGTTACTTTTTCATCCTCTCTTCTTCTTCTTCTTTCGGCTTTTCCCAGTTAGGGGTCACCACAGCAGAACTCCGGTCCGCTAATGATTGGCAGTAGATTTTTTATGGGTGCCGAGGTGCCAGCTCGACGCCCAACCTTCAACGAAGGCACGCCCATTCTATGCATCCTCTCTAAACATTTATATAATTTTTCCAAAGTGAAATTCACTTCTGACTGTAACTTTTGAGACACTTCATTATCAACCAGCATAGAGATCTGTCTCTAATTTTCTAATCTTAAATTATATCAAACCCACGGTTCTCAGACAGTTCATGCAAGCATTTTAAAAAGTTTCAACACTGTTACCTTGAACTTGCACACATCTGTGGAAACAAGCCCTTTCATGAATAATATTTCTTTTTGGCACAAAATGTTCATTGACTTTAATAATTACTGACTTATATGTGACAGTATGACTGACCCCTGAGAACAAATGTGAATTGCACACTATTTCCGTTTCCTTGTTTATAGCATAGAATAAAACACTTACCTGAATTTCTTCAATTTCATTATTTAACTTGACTGCTTTTCTAAAATGGATACCCTCTAGAAGCTCAAGCTCAAAGTTTCAAAACTTTGAACTTCAAAAGGCTGAGACCAGAAGATTAAAGTTTTGAAACTCCGAACGTTCTGAATGGAGATCGCCACACAGTGCAGAACTGTATATTTACCATTTCCTCACTGTAGTATGATCTCAGAGTTGGTATATTTATTTAGCAGGGAGAGTAGGGGTGCAGGGGGATTACTCCCCTGCAAAAACATAAATAAAAACATTTTTTTTATATATTTTTTTATTTAGTTTTTGAAGTTTCAAAACTTTGATCTTCTGGTCTCAGCCTTTTGAAGTTTGAAGTTTTGAAACTTCGAACTTTAGAAGTAGAGCCTCTAAAACATAAAGATACGTGCCTCCATGTTGGCCAGACAAATAGCTTTGAAAAGTAAAATGACTCTGGTAGGTTAAACTTCATTGCATTCAGTGAAAAATCAGTTTACTGGGCAGAAATTCAGTGAAAAGACTACTTCTTGTGGCAAAACTATTAACTTTCTGTACAAATGTACAAATAATTTACCCTCTGAGCTTGGTGAAGGCCACCTAGTTCTGTAACTTGATTTTCTCTGACTGAAGTGGTACTTTTAGTTTAATTTTCTTAAAAAAGATCTCAGTTCCGACACCATGTTATAATGCATACCTCAAGATCCCATTTCTGACAACGTCATAATGTGTGGCTCTGGTTAGCCAATCATGTTCACAGGCAGTGTTAATAATATCAACATACACCAGCATTTGCACTAGAACAACAATTAACTACTGTGCAAAATGGCAGCAAGAATTATACCACCTGCTTTTTCTTTCATCACAAACACACTAGTAACTGGCAAATCAAGGCACTATGGAGGCACAGAACTTCTTAATGTGACAATCCTATCTATTATTTCTTATGAGAGGCAGTGGTATTTTGTATATTCACGGTTTGTTTAGGAACATAGCTATACATTTCTTATCATCACACCATCTATCTGTCTATCTATCTATCTATCTATCTATCTATCTATCTATCTATCTATCTATCTATCTATCTATCTATCTATCTATCTGTCTATCTGTCTATCTATCTATCTATCTGTCTATCTATATATCTATATATCTATCTGTCTATCTATCAATCTATCTATCTATTTATCTGTCTATCTATACATCTATATATATTTATTTCTATGTTTTGTATGGTTTTGGTGAAGTAGCAAGTCCATATCTGCCTGCCTGTTAGTCTATCTGTCTGTCTCTGATACAATGTTAAACTTTCCTCATAATATCTGTCAGTAGGGGTAATATGTAATTATCGATCATAGGGTGGGTAAAGCCAATCTATCACTAAATGGTGTAGGTTAATTCAAGCACCAAAGTCGAAACTGGCTGGTCTTAAAATGGCCCGCAATGGTAGCCAGTTTAGTACTTACCTATGAACCTATAAACATAAAGTACAATAGAAGCACAATTACAAAATGTAATAGCAACAGAGAATCATGCACTAAATATAGCAATGGCTGTTTGTTTCCACCTGCTGTCCTTCACAAGGCACATATACAGTTCATTTCCAGCCTAAGTCATCCACGCAGATGACATTTGTGATATGACTGTGCACCACTGCTTCTGCATGCAATTAATTTAGCAAAGTGCACCAGTAACACATTTTCAAATGTGTTGTCTATTATGCCCGTGGCAGTGTTTATAAGGCATTTCATATAGCATGACAGAAAAGAATATCTTTGCTAGTGTACAGATTCATGGAGTCCCTCACCTAAATAATCCACATAGTCCTGTTTCTTCAGTCCATGGTTAGGATCAGACTTTTGAAAAAAAGATTCAGATTTTCATCCCACAATAAAATAGTGCAACTGCTTTGAACAATATTATACAATAAGGCTCATTGCTATTCAAAAATGAGCATACTCAATGGATAGTCCAAACAGCATGCCCATTATAAATAAAGCATATGTCAAAACGTCAGGTCACTGAAGTACCATTAAGTGACTAAACTTTTTATCAGTATATGCTGAGAGGCCAGAGTGAAATATGAGAAAAATCAGGTACATTCTACAAAACTAAAGAATCAGAACCTTACCTTATTTTCCCTGTATGTATGCACTGTCCCTTATAAAACGTCAACAGGAAAATAAGGAAAAACAAAACAGCAACAGAGATTTCATTTTTCTGTCTGCTCTCCTGCACTACACTGATGTACTGTGTAAGTGTGGTAATGTAAGTCCTGTGTGCATGCGCAGTACGTCAGTAAACAAGAAGCATGAGGAGGAACACTACAGTGCCCTTCTACAAAGACATTAATTAAGAATGTCTGTCTTAAAAAATGTCATTGTATAATAGCAATAATCTACTCCTGTTTGTGGGCATAGCCAGGTTTAGTCACCAGCGAAGCCTGTGGCCGCTGCAAGCTCCCATATCATTTTGGTGCCCCCGACTGCATTAAGTTATCAAACTTTGACATTTTGTTCCATTTGTCAAACTAACAAAAGCTAGTGCAGTATTCTTTTGCAGTTAATAAACTAGATGGGTAACAATAACTCATTTATATTTCCTTTAAAATTCAAAGATATCTCTGATTATAGTAACAGTGTTTTGTCAAGTAACAGGCTTCACAATTTCATTAACTGTTTTAATCAGTGACATAATGCCCTTGACTTAGTTAAATCATGCTGGTGAGCATTCTCTCCACTAACATTGTCATAGCCAGCCTTAGGCAGCTGCCCAACTGAGTTTGGCCCAGGGATCCCCACCAATCTCTCCTTGTGAATTGAATACCCCACAAAATCTGTACCTGATTAGGGACAAATAAGGAAAAAATATATATTTTCTGACTGCACACTTTATCTGAAACAGGGCTGTGATATGACCATGGTAGGATAAACTATATGAAATCAATGTCTTTTCTCAAATGAAGTCAAAAATAAGTCAAAATAAATATAATAAAAATCATAAAGGGAACACATTTTTCAAAAATTTAAATAAATAATTACTGAATAAAATAATAATATAATTTGTTTCAACATGCATTTTTTTTCTGATGTTTGGATGTGCTGATGTATGAAACTCTGATGTTTTCAGCAAATCAAACTTTTATGAGGAATAAAAAAAAAACTTTTATGAGGGATAAGGCAAGTTTTGAAGTAAGAAAAAGTAAAAAAATAATGAGAGTATACAGTAGGTAAACAGGTATCTGTTACTGGGAAGGAGGTAATGAAACATACTAACAACTGTTATGACTACTAAACAACTGTCACTACTCAATACAATCTGGTGTCTTGCTTAGTGCAACACACTATTTGCTATAGCTAATGCAAGTCTATAAATCTAGTATTGCTATAGCTTATGCTTGTCTGTATGTGTTGTGTTGCATGTGTTAGCAGTGTGTTGTGTGTTTGTATTGTATTTCTTAGAGTTACAGCTTTGGCATTTTCAATTTTTGTGTGTTTTTTCTTGTGTGTGTGTGTGTGTGTGTGTGTGTGTGTGTGGTGTGTGTGTGTTGTGTGTGTGTGGTTTACTGTTATGCAAAAGAAACTTGTCATGATTTCTTTCTTCATGATCATACAAAACATCACCTCAAAACACACAATTGACTACAACAAAACAACTTTACATGTTTTCTTTTCACATGAAACACGCTTCTTTGGCTACAATAATGATAGATGACTATCTTGTGTGGATTGCAATGGTTGGTGAGGTTGTGTGTGTGAAAGATGGCGTTCATTGCATGTATAAGCTATCATTGCACTTGCAATTTTGACATTTCACAACCTGTCTAGAATTTTTGCATGCTATCCTTTATTATTTTTTTTGTGCAGGTTATCCTTTGTAATTTTTCTTTGTGTAATTCAGTCCCATATCTCATGGTCTAGGTGACAGGCCAACTAGCTGAGAACTAGGTTAGGTTGAGGGTGAACTAGCCAGGGTAAAGACCAATAGGCAATCCTGGAATATAGGCACTTAATGCTTTTTAAAACTTTTAAACTTGCTGTGCCATGTGTTAGTGCAACATAACTGTCTGTGTACTCTAAACTAGCTGCAAACAAGTCTGTTTATTAACTTAAAAAGCAATTGACTATTCTTTTTTAAAAAAACTAAAATATATTCTTTTATGTTGGCTAAAATCTTTCTTGGTGTGTATACAAAATATATGTTTGGTAAGTTGTAAAACTTATTTTTTATAACAGATTTTTTAAAGGAGATTTAAATACTAAATTATAATTACTTTTAATAATATAT
>NC_056730.1:271471417-271561417 GCF_019279795.1 Protopterus annectens | reverse complement strand
TGACAGCTAAGTTAAGCTTCCTAGATAAAGCTTCTGACCAACTATATGCTATGTCATGTCATTAATCTCAAGTTTTTCACTTTACTCTTTAATGTTCATCTTAAATAATTTTTTGTCTTGAAATGAGGTAACAGATAAGTGAAATCTCTTTGCAATTCAAATATAATGTTTATATTTTATATTAAGACTGGGTTTCTTTGCTATTACTAAAAAAGGAAACAGATACAATTCTTAATAGCTAGTATTTTGCATATTTTGTATATTATGCATTAAGAAAGTACATGGAAGTATTCTTCCAAGGTCTGAATATGAATAGCATTCTCACAGTATTTTTTGAAGTACTGAGAAGTATTCTTCCAAGATATTAATATGAATGGCATTTTCACTCTATTTTTGTGATATCAAATGCTTCTGCGGAGTAATCAGTTCAAGGTTCCATGTTTAAGGCCTACCCCAGAAACGCAATAGCCATTTTTTTCTTGGTAGTGATCATATTTTATGGAGAGGACATTTAGGCCTTTGAAAGTAACATAAAATAATACTACAAAGGAGAAATCCAAGTGGGGCTGCTGAATAAGGTTTCAATACAGCCCTGTCCCAGGCATGAATTCTCATTGAACATATGTTTGGAATGTTAAAGGGTAGATTTGCATGCCTGGATGGGTCTGGTGGCTGCCCTTATGTATGCTCCAGCTACTGCATGCTGAATGTTTACTGCATGTTGCATTCTGCATCACATGATCATGCACCAGTCTGGTGGTAAACTGACTCATGCAGTCTCAGCATTTCCCATTTCTAGTCCTTCTATGACTATTGATGACCAGCCAACTGTAGTACTAGCGGTCCCATTGTGGCAGGCTCATGCATGGTATATGGCAGTGCAGGCAAAGTGATGTTATCTAGTCAAGAACTATGGATGATGACATTCATCTTACCATTCCTTTTCTTGTAAAAACACATATAATAGAATTGATGCATGCAGTGTTATGTGCGGGCTATGCTGTACAGTGCATGGCCTACTGTCACTATTCAAAAGACAGTCCCTCTAATCTCTAAGTAATTTTAAGTTTCAGAATAGGTATTCATTTTATTGTTGGTAAAAGGCATGGCTGAGTGCTCATTGCCACCTATTCAGTGATGTCATAAGGTATGATACAAAAAGTAATTATACAATTTAAATTTGATTTAAATAAGAGTTTTTACTTAGGTGGCTTACTTTGATATGCACTTACTGATTCTCATGAGGTTGTAAATTAAATAAAATGTATCATTACACTATCTAACATGATTTTATACTTTGTAGTTTAATATAAAAGGTTTCACAGACCCTTCAGTATTATGAAATATTCCCTCAGTTTTACTATTTTATATTCAAAATGATTAATTATTTCTTAATTTACTGCACATCAGATTACTTCATTTTCTTAAAGACAAAAAGTTGTGTCCTCAAAGATTCATTGTTTGTGCAGTACAAAGGGTGAAGTAACAAAAGTGCTAGTTTATATGGCAGGATAATCATGCAGCTGTTTTTTAAACTGTATGTAATGGGTAATTGTTAACTGTAACATTGCAGAATTGAAAGTCATGATAATGGTAGACCCTTAGTAGTATAAATCAGTGAAATTTGAATGTTATGACAAATAGCAACTTATGCATGTATTCTGCATTTTCTTTTTAATTTATTTTTAATAATATCTCATTGCCTTTATAATTAAACGCTGACATCTCTGTGTAGGAGTCTAATTGTATTTGCTTGAATGATGTAACTTGAATGACAAGAGGTCATGGTCAACTGTGTCATACACAGCATCTGTTAAAGATGGGGTAGATGAAGCTACATAAGATCTTGGGAGGGGCTGTCATGTGAAGGGGATGGTGAATTGTTGCTATTTCATGACACACTTGATAGAGATGATGCTATAGACATGGATCTTATTGTGCATCAAGACCAGGACCTTGAATGTGAGGTTATGCATGTTGATGAATGTTGACCTGTCCTGCATGAATTCTGTTGTTTAATCCCCCCAAGTTTTAGTACCACTTTCTTGGAAAACACTTGCAGTATGAAGTGATATCCCCCACATATATGGACAGTACCTTGTCCTCTTCCCCTTCTGACACTGATTTCTACTCAAGTCTGGTAAATGCTTACCAGTGTACAAATGGAAGTGATCATTGCCCCTACTCTCTGACATTTCCATACAGTGCTGTAATAGTAATTGTCATGTGTAATATTTAATTGTTGCATTCCATCTTTCTACTGTGAACATATGTGCATGTTACTATTGTGAAACCAACTTTCCTAAGCAGATGTCTGTTGATAATGCTGATGTGGGAAACAGCCAATGTCCACACCGCCTCTGATTATTCCAGATTATTCCAGTGCTGTTGTAATCTGTCTCATAATCATCCCCATGAATGGAGAGGGATACATTGGAGGCTCCCAGTAAGGCTGTGTGCAACGGCATTCTGCCTTACTTTGGATATGCTCCTTCTACCATGTCATTGGCCCTCTTCTTCCATTGTGCTAATGTGCAGTTCCTTCTGCCAACAGCATTTATATCCATCGCTCCGGGCTCCGTGCCTTTGTACTCTCAGCTTGTTTGCCCCCCTTCCAAGAAGACATTTTCCATAGGTCTTAAGGACTACCATGAGGATGTTGTTCTCCTCATGCCAAAAGTTATATTTTTTGGTCCCTGCTATGGCATTACTTAGTTACCTAAAACAACATAACCAAGTCATGTACTGAAACTTTTGATCCATTGACCAGCCTAAAACACAAAACTGAAAGCATACTTTCTTTTATCACAAATAAGTAAAAGATCTGAGTAGGAAAAACACATATGATGACCTAACACCTACATCCCTATACACATACTGCAAATCCAAATTCAGGCAGTAACATTGTGCTGCTGCTGTAGATAGTACAACATCATCAAGAAAGTCATAGTAGTTTTACAAGCATTTAACATTGCAGTCATTATATGACATTCCTTTCTCCTACCACTTTTCTGTATTTATACTGCCATTAATCATTTATGACTGACATACACCTAACAGTAAGCAGCATATATCCTAACAGAAAAATACAAAATACATCAGACTTCATTCACTTCAAAGTGTTCATCATGTGTATCATAATCCATAAATGACTCAAAAAATAATTTCCAAAATACCATTCACTTTGCAGTTATTACCCACACAATTTTAAAGCTGTTGTCATGAATTGCCATTTATAAATATCACTCACTTCATGAATAAATACATGAATCATTTGTGCCTCACTGTCAATACTACAAAATACATTTTATTTATAGTAAACACTGTCATTTATTAGTCTAAAGTTCACATTATTTATAATAAACACATCTAAAATCACTATCAACTGATCTCAACTAATTTCTATTTATTATTGTTTTCTTACTTGAATAAGTTTGCAATTTCCTAAAGCATTTCACACCTATCTCAAATGATCATACTTTAATATGGAAATCTAAAACTTATTCACGTATGTTCAGTGTCATTTACACCTGTCAGATGAAAATCTGGTTTCTTTATGCTTATCTATATGGATTGCCATAATACATGAGTACATAAGTCATTAATCCACATACGTTCACCTTGAATATTTAGTTGTGGACATACTTGAGGCAGAGGTAGAGTCTACAGCAGTTCCCAGCATACCTTAACTGTCTTTGTGAACATGTAAACAACTCTATGAATTCTCAAAACTCCCTATCAATAAAAAGAAAAATGAAGTCAGAGCACATTGAGTCTGCAAGTTCATGAAGTATAATCAATGGCCTTCTGCATGCTGTCATGCACCTTATATCCACAAATCACTCAATACCTAACATAAATTCATACAGACATACATAATGATATATCTTGTAGTAAAGAAAAAAAAAAGCCATGTAAGTGGAAATATTGTACACTGATGCAACACTTTAATGGGCATGCTTAAAGGAAGGATTCATGCATTACTGTCAGGTTTATTATTCATATAAAAGTAACAAGCATTAATTACATAAGCCAAAATAATGCAAGCAACTAAAGTTTATTCACTATATAAAGGAAATGTGAAAGCACTGCTTTAAAATGTATATAACAAAGCAGTTTGGTTAAACCAAACATGCAAGTAATATCAGTTCCAAAAGTGTTATCCTTACAGGGTAATGTTTTATGAGTGTGTGACTCAAATCTGTGCATCACAGCCCTAAACTTGCACTCCTTATTCTGATACTGGCAATTCCAGTGTCAGCAGCAAGTGTGAAGGCATGAGGCTGAGCTCCAAGATGGCCTGACAAGGACAGCAGAGGGCCAAAGTTGTATAATCAGTATATATATTTTAAATCATATCAAATTTAGGTTTAAAAACATACTTATAACCGAATGTGTATGTAGAAGAAATGTATGTGAAACTCCAGATATGTATCTATATGTAATTGTAAAGCATGAGAAAGCATAAATATAACTGTATACTGAAAGCCATCCATATACATTGACAGAATTTTAATGTGATGACACACTTTTGTGTATAAATACATATATATATATATATATATATATATATATATATATATATATATATATATATATATATATATATATATATATGTGTGTGAGTGTGTGTGTGTGTGTGTGTGTGTGTGTGTGTGTCTATATATATATATATATATATATATATATATATATATATATATATATATATATATATATTTATACATACACACACACACACACACACACACACATATATATATATATATATATATATATATATATATATATATATGCACAAGTTCAAATTGCTTATGGTACCGATCATAAGAAATGTTTAAATGGAGATCGCCATACAGCATGGAATGGAATATTTACCATTTTCCTCAATAGTGATCTCAAAGTTGGTATATTTAATTAGCAGGGAGTGTGGGAGGAGCAGGGGAGGGGGTTGCCCCCTGCAAAAATGTAAAAAAAATGTTTTTATTTTTGTATTTATTTCAGTTTCTAACTTTCACAAGTTCGATCTTATGGTTTCAACCATAAGCAATTCAACCTTGTGAAAGTTCGAAATGTAGAAGTAGACCCATACATATGTGTTTTCTTGCTTATTTTTACTAGTTATTGCTTATTCTTACCATTTATTGCACTTGTTATTGTCTGTTGCCTACTTTTTACTGTATTTTATAGCTATTAACTAATCTGCACTGTTGTACTGCAATTGTCTGCCTTACTGGGACTGTTAAATAAATTTTGTTACTGTCTCACTGTTTGTAAAGCCTTTTTAGCTAAGTTTCACTTTTCTCCATTTGTGAAGCATCTGTTTGTTCTGATTTTCCTTCCAAGGAGTGTATCATATAATTGATTTGTTTGTAGTTAAAACATTCTCTAGTCTCCTTGTATTGTTTCTGTTTAAAACTTTAAGTGTCAGTGTCTCACCGCTGTTCTTCTGCTGTGATAAACATTTATGTATTGTTTTATGCCTAAAATAGTGCAGCTAGTAGCTGTAGCATAGTTTCCCAGCCTCTCTCCCTATTGTTGTCTTGTTCTTAAACTTGGTGGTTTTAAAGTAGCCCACCCCAACTGTAAATTTGATCTGGGACACTCCTCCCAGTCCAGTCTCATTAGCTCTTTCTACCTAAAACAGAGAACATTTGGGAAGGCCAACTCCTTTAGTTTCTTAACCTTGAATGATCATAAAAAAAACTTTATTCAGCTGCTTTTACAGTATTTGTGTTTCCTCCTCCTACTGTATTACTTCATTTTGCTTTTTCTGCTACTTGTTCTCTAAAGTGTTCAATTATATATTTTCTGCTGCATTTATTACTGCTTGCTTTTAGCCTGCTTAAACTGTAAATGTTATTCTAGCCTCTTAGTTTTTGGTTTAAGCACTTGGGCTTTAGGCCTACCCCCTTAGCTCTTCCTGGCCTCTCTCCCTCAGATTCTGACAAATCTGGATGGACAATTTTCCTACAGTTTCTTATGCCAGCCTGGTTGATATGGGCATCCTCAGACAGTGTAGCAACTGCCTCATGTACATGGACAACCATCTACTACTACTACCACCTAGGGACACAATTTGTGAGAGATGCAATTACATTAAGAACCTAGAGTCTGTGCTCTCTCCCTCACAAGCCAGTATATCTGGCACCGAGAAGGCTGCCAACACAATCGCTACACCTCCAACACCACCCACAACTACAAAACACACACTGACATATGTGGAGGTTCTCAACAAAAACAAACCAAACAAAGGAGACCTCGGAGGCAAAAACACATGCAAACTCCACAACCCTCCACACCACATACCATGCATAGTCCACACACATGTGCCTCACAACCACTAAGGCCTAAGCATAAACCAAACATATTAGTCATAGGAGACTCCATTGTGAAACCCACAGATGTACCTCTCACCAGGCTGAATAAGGAGAAAGTCACTTAGTTGTTTGTCAAGTGCCAGAATCCACCATATCACACACTCACTCAGGTCTCTCAACAACAGGTACTGTTATGAATGACTTGACATGTACCTCTCTGGACTATATGAAGAGAGACATGATTGAGCTCTCTGAATATGTGTCCCTGACAGATATTTTCCTAGAGTTAAGCAGCATTCTACCATCACCCAGAATGATGCCTCAATACAAACAGAAAATGATAGATTTTAACAATTGGCTTAGTGTCTGGTGTCTTTCCAGAGAGATCCATCGACATCCTGGAAAGATAAGATCAACAGACCATGATGCTTTATTAGAGATGGCCTGCATCTGTCTCACTTGGGCTTCAGGCTTCTGGCAAAGGCCCTTGCCTCCCCTATAGTGTCTTTTTTAGGAAAAGTCATGAGATCAATACTACCAACATAAAAATTTCTACAAAATGCAAATTAAAAGTCATGTTGCTAAATGTTAGGAGTCTAAACATGAAACTGCACTCGTTGCAAGCATTCTTAACCCTGGAAGATGCTGACATCTGTGCAGTCACAGAAACCTGCTTCAAAGCTACAGATAGCACCCCAGACTTACCTGGTTACTCATCCTATCATACATTCAGACCCCAAACTCTGGGCAGCAAAGCCAGAGGAGGTGGAGTTTCAACATATATTAAATACACACACACACACACACACACACACACACACACACACACACACACACACACACACACACACACACACACACACACACACACACACACCTCCAGGTTGGTCAAACAGCATGATGCACAGGAGACACTCCAGGTGAAGTTAACCATTCACAAGACCCCTATTCAAATCATAGCTAGCTACAGGCCCCAAATTAAACTCAAGATGCTCAGTCCACCTATCTGGACCTCTTCGAATCTATCAAGATTCAACCCTTTACCTGATCCTGCGTGACTTTAACTACCCAACCTTATCAATGCAAATGCCTTGGAACAGCTAGTCGATACCCTTACAAGAGGTGATAATATCTTGGATTTGGTATTAACAAATATGAGTAACCACTGCAGCATCCCTACAGTATCATCTTCCCTGGTAAGATCCAACCATAAAGAGGTCACTTTCAAAGTCACCATCTCCCCTGACCCCCCTCTAGCTAGGGTCAAACAAAAAAACTTCTCCAAAGCTGATTACAACCTCCTGAGAATTGGTATAAACAGCTTCACAGCTCCCTCCCCCTTTGAAGGAACTAACCCCAATGTCTAAATCTACAACAAAGTACTATATGAGCATTTGTATAGATGCATGGAATCAGGAATACCCAACAGGACAAAATCATGCTCCGCAAAGAAGAGTAAACCTCTCTGGTGGACAGCTGCAATAAATAAACTATATAACAAAAGGAAAAAAATTGCTGTCGAGAACCAAGAATGAGCTGGTGCTCAACTGGAAGCAATCTCTCCTTAGTCTGAACAAATAAAAGCACTAGTGAAATCATCTAAAGCCAACTTCAAGTCCAAATTGACCACATCTACTATAAACAATCATAAGGCCCTCTTCACATATGTCCGCAATCTCAAAGGAAGCATCCAGATCTGTTCAGAAATGGTGGTCAAGGACATCATATACACAAATGCTGTAGATATAGCCAACCTGCTGGTTGACAGATTCAGTGAACATTTCACACCTCTGTCCCCCCAACAGTAAATCAGGACATTCCCAGCACCTGCACCCCTCCCCTTATCTCTAGGGAACAGGTCATCAATGCAATCTCAAAGGTAAAAAATACAGCCTCCATGGGACCCAATATCATCCCAGGCTGCATCCTACTTGAACTCAGGCATGGACTTGCAGCACCATTAGGGGCCCTATTCAACTAAAGCCTGAGTACCAGCTTTGTACCAGCCAAGTGGAGGAGAGACACTGTCATTCCTTTACACAAAGGTGGAGCACCCACCGATCTGGGAAATTATAGACCCATCAGCCTAACAAGCCTGATCTGCAAGGTCACTGAATGGATTATCATGGACCTCATTAACAGGGACATTAGCGACCTCCAAACACTCAACCCCACACAGTTTGGCTTTATCAAGGGGGAGTTTAAGTCTGTTAAATCTGGTCAACTTCTTTGAGACAGTTTCCAAAGCCATGGATGATGGGAAGACTGTGCACACCACCTACCTTCACACAACGCTTTCTGGAATTCATAAACTCCAATGCCCTGGATCAAATTATCTACACCCCCACCAAGGGCAACAATGTCCTAGACCTAGTCATTACCAACATGAGTGATCAGTGTTCCACACCTGAAGTCAACTCCTCGTTGGTCTGATCTGACCATAAGCTAATCACCCTTGATATCCATATCCCCCCCCCCCATTAAGGAAACCACTGTAAAAAATTTCTCCAAAGCCAACTTCATGTTTCTTAAGACAGAAGTGGTGAACTTCATGACACCCATGCAGATGGACAATACAGTTATGACTGCTGAATCCTACACAAATGCACTCTATAAGTACTTACACGAGTGCATGGATCATGCTATCCCAAACAGAACCAAGACGCTATCCTCCAAAAAAAGGAAGCCAATCTGGTGGTCTCCTGCCATAAACAAACTGTACAACAGAAGGAAGAAATTGTTTCAAAAGACAGTAAAATCCCATGAGTGGAGGAGCTCCCTGGTCAGCCTCAGTAAGAAGACGAGATCCTGTATAAGAACCTCCAAAGCTAGCTATGAAAACAAAATCACCACTGATTCTAAGGACAACCACAAAGCATTCTATAGCTATGTCAAGAAGCTCAATGGCAACACCCAGATCTGCTTTGAGTTACAGCCCAACGGCATGAAAATTACAGAACCAACTGATATTGCCAACATCCTGGCAGATAGGTCAAGTGCTAACTTTATCCCCCCCCCCTCACCCCCTAAAGAGCCCATATCTATACAGGAAGAATGCAGAGTCCCTGTAATCACAACTATGCAGGTAAAAGCTGCACTCTCTAAAGCCAAAAGCACAGCATCCATGGGACAGGACAACATCCCAGGCTGCATTTTACACGAATGTCAGAACAAACTGGCTCCCCACCTAAGCACTATGTTCAATCTTAGCCTCACATCAGGCTTTGTGCCCAATGAATGGCATACAGCAACAGTTATCCCACTCCACAAAGGGGCAGCCACCACTGATCCCAGGAACTATCTCCCTATTAGCTTGACAAGCCTGGTCTCCAAGGCCATGGAACATATCATTATGGAACTCATAAACAAAGACATTGGTAACCTCCAAACTCTGGATCCCACTCAGTTTGGGTTTGTGAAAGGCAGATCATGCCTCCTGAACCTGATCAACTTCTTTGAGGCAGTCACCAAAGCCGTAGATGAGGGTAAGGTGGTTCACATAGCCTACCTTGACCTTGCCAAGGATTTCGACACCATCCCCCATTCTGGAATTATATCTAAACTCACTAAACCAGGTATAAATCCCTACGTCAGAAGATGGGTTGCCAACTGCCTCACTGACAGAACCCACTCTGTAAAAATTGCACACTCCAAATCTGACCTCAAACCAGTGACAAGTGGAGTACCACAGGGTTCAGTCCTGGGACCTCTCCTGTTTGGAATCTACTTCTCTGAAGTACAGCCTAACACAGAAGGCCTCTGGCTAAAAAAGTTTGCAGATGACTGCAAACTAGGAACCATAGTCGAGTCCCCAAATGATGTGGAAATCCTACAGCAGGACCTCGCTGAGACAGATGACTGGTGTCAGAGCCATGGCCTCAAGCTCAGTGCCAAAAAGTTCATTGTCATCCCCTTTGGTAAAAACTCTGTAACCATGAACTACTACATAGACAGGCAGTCTACTTAACACTGAATGTGTGATAAGACACCTTATGACCCAGATGGACAGTGGACTGTCCTTTGATAGTCACATCGCCAAAGTAGTCAGGAAGTCCTTCTACGTGGCACACCTCATCATAAAAGGGTTCTCATGCAGGAAAAAAAAGGTCATTGTTCCCCTCTACTTGACACTCATTAGACCCATTATAGAGTACAATGCCCCTTTTGGAATGTACCTCACAAGACATCTGCAGCAGCTGGAAAGGCCACAGAAGTACCTCATAAAGAGGATTACTGGCCTCAAACAGATGCCCTACACTGACCATCTCAAAAAACTCCAGCTTTACTCTGTAGCATATCACCTACTCCGTGGTGATCTCTGCCTAACATATAAAGCTATGTCAAACCCAGAGCTGTTGGACATGCTACACCTAAAGAAATCCCAATCCCTCTGAGCTACATGGTCTAGGGACCTAAACCTTGTCACCACAATAAACAGGACATGCTGGAGGAATAGATTCCTGTCCCAGAGACTTCCCATACTCTGGAATAGGCTACCATCTATATCAAGCAAAGTTCTTCATTAGCACTCTTCAAGAAAAATCTTGCCGAGTGGATGGGAAATAGGAAATACACCCCATGGATCACTTCTGTGTCTCTGCTTGACAGTGGCACAGGAAAATAACTTTCTTGGGTGGCGTCAGCCATGGAACCTTGTTGGCTAGGCTTACGTAGGCCTTCGGGCTGATAGCCTAGAATCTACCTATGAACCTATGAACCTTGACCTGGCCAAAGTCTTTTACACTATTCCCCACTCAGGCACAATAGATAAACTCTCTCAACTAGGCATCAATCCATATGTTACCAGATAGGCAAACTGGCACTCTGTTAGAACCCACCTAATTAAAATAGGGGAACCCACCTCAAGCAGTAGACCTGTAATGAGTGGCATACCCCCAGGATTGCTCTTTGGGCCTCTGTTATTCGGGATATACTTCTCTGATGCCCTTGTTCTGCTCCTTTTGGCATTTGCTTCTCTGAAGTCAGGACAAATGTCAATGGTCTCTGGCTGAATAAATTTGCAGATGATTGCAAATTAGGAGCTGTCATTGAATCCCACACTGACACAAATGTACTCCAGGAAGGGCTAACACAGACAAGCAATGAGAGTCAGAACCATGGACTAAAACAAAATGCCAATAAATGCATAATAGTATCCTTTGGGAAGTCATCCGCCCCTGTTAACTATCATATTGATGGCACAAGCCTTAGAGTTGACCCAGTAGTCAGGGACTTAGGAACACACATAGACAGTAATCTAGCCTTTGGCCATCATATATCTAAAGTAGTGAAGAAATCATTCTGTGTTGGGCAACTTATCAACACAGTTATGGCATCTAAGTCCAAGGAACTCACAGTTCCACTGTATTCAGCATTCATCAGACCTATCGAGTACAATGTTCCCTTTGTTATGTACCAAACCAAGCATATCCAACAACTGGAACATCCACAGAGGTTCCTCACTAAAAGATTACAAGACGTACGGAAAATGCCCTATGCCGACTGCCTCAAGGTCCTATCTCTGTATTCTGTCTCCCACATGCTTTTGAGGGGAGATCTATGCCTGGCATACAGGACATTGTCAGACCCCTCTCTGATGGACCTCCTTCATATCCACAAAACAAACAGCAGCAGAATTACCCATTATAAAGACTTAAATCTTGCCTGTGATATAAATAGTACCCGCTGCAGAGACAGGTATGTGTCCCAGAGTCTACACCATCTCTTGAACAGGCTCCCCATCCATGTGAAGCAGTGTTCCTCCTTAACTGAATTCAAGTGCAACTTAAACAATTGGATGGGGAACAGGACATTAATCCCTGGTTTGGCATCTATGTTTCTAATGGACCCAGGCAACCTGCAAATTGTTCAACTCCTAAGCCACAGCTTGTAAATATTTCATCTCCCAAGCCCCTGCTTACACTTATCAAGGGTATCAGAATTTATCAGAGATTTGGGATGCATGGCAGGCTTAAAAGGCCCCTGTGCATGCAGTGTACACAGTTATTGGTGTGATAAAGACTGGGAGCCATGAAGTTATTATAGCCTATGATGTGCATGTCTTTCACATACTTAGCAACTGTGTTACATTCAATGGAGTAGTCAGCACTGTCACCACATGCTGTTGGGATTACCATTTACCCTCTACCCCAGGACACAGATCGCATATCTATTGGTCTGATTATCGGGTGTGATGTGCACATTATACTTGGTGGTGAATCTGTTTTCTAATTTAAAAAAATCCCTCCATGTGTCTTGTCAATGCAGATGTTGATACTGTCTGTATTATACTAATATCACAGTTGAAGTCAGTGATTGCCCTCAAGCTTTAGTCCTTCAGGCATCTTTTTAGACACAGCATGTATATGTCATTTGTGATGCCTATCAAATTACTAATGGGCTGAAAAGGGACTATTAGACACCTGTGTGTACTGATCTGATCACTGGACATGAGATATATGTCACGTCACACATTACAACATAGTGAGATGCCATGTATGTCATGCACTTGTCTACCCATTTGGTAATGTAGCTGTTCATGGCCACATATGATGGTGTTAATGGAGCACTTCAGTGTGGATTTTTGTCAAATGCCTTGACCTGTTCCAGTTCCACAAGATGATCTTGCGTCATCATGCATGCCCTTGATGACCTTTTGGAGGACATCTATCATATGTATCGGACCTGATGTCACAGTAACAACTCACACAGGTCTATTGCACACACCTGGAAGATCACGACTGTACATGTAGAAGAGATCCACAATAGCATGTTGGTCTACCTTACAGTCGAGGAGAGTCTGTATGTCCCTATACATGCATGCATCGGGTGGTGTACCCAAACTCAGGTGGATTGATGTTGATGTACACTCTTATATGCTAATATAGGCAGTGTGGAGGGTGTGTTGAACTGTATATTTAACCATATCAGGAAGGTGTATATACTGGGTCATGCTATAGGTGATCGGCGATGTTGTCACAGCACATGGATTCTGTGTGCTAGACCTGGATGAAAGTAAGGGAGTCCATACTGCCTATTGTGATCTGGACTAGGGTATTGATACAATCACACAAGAAGATATCATTAAGGAAACCTCCAAGCTGGGGATTAAACATTACATCAGTTAATGGGTAAAAAGTTGGCTCAATGACAGAAAACGTTATGTGAAAGCTGGTTAATCAACCTGTGTCAATAGAGCTGTCACCATTGGCAAACCCCAGAGATCTGTGCTTGGCTTTTCACTGCTTGAACTGTATTTCTTGACAGTTCAGGATAAATTATGTGTCCTTTAGCTTACCAAGTTTGCTGATCATTGCATATTGTGTGCAATCATTCAGTCCACCAGTGGTGATAACATAGTACAGGAGGAGCTAACACACACAACTGAATGGTGAAAAAGGCATATGATGTACAAATAAATGCAGAAATGTGAGTTTCTAATGTTGTTCATCTGAAAAGTGGACTTTCATGTTAATCACAGCATTGGTAACAGTCCTGCTATGCAGAAACCCAGTGATGCATCACTGGGGACATATTAAGATAGCCAACATTGACCACCAAGTGTCCACACTGCTCTTGAAAGCCTATGTTGTGCACATCATAAGTCACACCATCATACTGAGATCTTCGGATTGTATGACAGCATAGTGAGATCTTAGGATTGTATGACAGCACTTTAGTCAAAGTTCATTACAAGACTAACAGAGTATAATTCACATGCTTACATGTACCTCACCAGACACATATAGCAGCTGGAGAGACCACAGGTCTTTCACAGCAAGATAACTCCGGGCCTACACACCAACCAGTGATGTATGTGGATAGATTAAAAGCCATGTTACTGTAAACTTTATTATATAGGTTGAGGTGACTTCTGCCTGGCTCTGCCATGGTGGGAGTACTGCATATCCAAAAATGTGATATAGCTGATGACATCAGCAGTGTCTGTTGAGGAGAAGATGACACTGTCCCTCATGCTGGTGTAAAGTGCTCACTGAAATGTCAAGCAACAGCTCACTCTCTCTCTCTCTCTCTCTCTCTCACACACACACACACACACACACACACACACACACACACACACACACACACACACACACACACACACACACACACACACACACACACTGTACTGCAGAGACAAGAGAACCGCTACCTATCTAAATACAGAGACTACAAAACACAGTATCTAACACAACTCAAGTATAACTTAGCATGTGTCAGACAACACTATATAGCTGATGACATCAGCAGTGTCTGTTGATGAGAAGATAGTCTCCCACATGCTGATGTAAAATGCTGTCTGTAATGCCAATCAGCAGCTCATACACATGCACAGAATTGACTACTGTGAGAATAGAACCCCTACCTATTTACATACACAGACTGCAGAACACAGTACCTAACACAAGTATCATAGCTTAAGTCTGATTTATATAGGAGTGCAGTGAACTTAAAGTAGATGACACCAGTAGGCCATGTGGGAGACAAGAGGTTGGGTGGCCTGTATGAAATGAATGCATAGACAGGATCAAGCATCATAATACTGGTAATCAATATAATTGGAGAAGTGACTGTAAAATACACACCTCTGTGCTGCTGTCTAAGCACACACACACAAACACACAGCTGACTGCAGTGAGAACAGAACCCTTAACTATCTAAGTACACAGACTACAGAGCACAGTTCTTAACTCAAGCACCATGCATAAGTCTGATTTTTACAAGGGTGCAGGTGAACTTATAGTAGATGACATCAGCAGGCCATGTGGGAGACAAAAGGTTGGGAGGCCTGTATGAAATGGATATGTAAACATGAGCACGTAATAAAATATTGGTAATCCATGCAATTGGAGAAGTAACTGTGTCTGCTCTGCTGTATAGACCCCCCCCACACACACACAGATGAGTGCAGTGAGAACAAAACCCCTACCTATCTAAGATCATGAACTACAGAACACAGTACTTAATGCAAGTGCCTCAGCGCAAGTCTGATTTATACAAGAGTACAGGTGAACTTATAGTAGATGACATCAGCAGGCCATGTGTAGGTCAACAGGTTGTGAGGCCTGCATAGGCACATAGCTTCATAGGTTCATATGAGGCTACTAGCGTAATAGCACTAGGGTGGTTATTAACCTAGCTTTAAAAACACAGGTACACTTATTCAGCATATTTGGATGCTCATTTTTAACAAAGCATATTTGTGGAAGCACCAACTGACCTTGTCCATGAGGGATATAGGTGCCAGCCCAGAGGTGATTTCACAATCACCCAACCAGTAGTCAAGGCAGTGCTTGAACAGGGTCTTTGAGGGAGCACTGTTTCACACACAATGGGATCTTATTACAGAGGAGTGTGAATCATTGTGAGATATACCTGTCTCTCCAGCGTGTTCTGGTTATGTCACAGGCTAGGTTAAAAACCCTGGCAGAAAGTATAGCTGTCCCCTTTGAAATGGAGATGTCCATCATTTCCAGAAGGGCAGGGTCTGAGACTGCTCCATAGGGCAGCCATTGGTCGCTTCACAGCAGCATGCATTTTACTGAGTACAGGGACAGGTATGTCAGTCTTTCCATGTATGTCATGTTTGGAGGCCTTAGAGTCTCCCAGGTACAACCCTGTGCTCTCTCCGGTTGCTGCAGGTGTCTGGTGATGTACAGAGAGATGTGAGCATTGTACTCCATTATTGGTGTGATAAGAGTAGAGGACAGCAAAGGTATGACTACACTTGTCTTGGATGTGAAGTCCATATGTATGATGTGAGTAATGCAGATTGTGTGTAACCACTATGAGAACATAGTGATGAAAGTGTAGATTGCTATAAACGTGTTCCTAAGTCTCACAACACCGTGTTTGTGCTTGGGGGGGTATATGTATATCATAATTTGCAGACGTATATCATTGACAAAGGAGTCACTGTATGCTTAAACTTCAGTCCATGAGTTTGTCATCAATCATCAGTCTGTGTCAGCCCCTACTGCAGTATGTTAGCATCATTGGCGGAATCTGTATGGGTGTGTCCAGTGTCTGGTTAATAGACATCTGCAAACTTGGTAAACCACAGGCTATCTACTGTTGCTTGTGCTTCATGGAAGCATTTCCTAAACAGTTGAGGGCCCAGCACAATTTCTTGTGGTATTACACTGATAAGTGGGCTAGTGATGGAGGTGCAGTACCCAACTTTGACAGTGTGTGTTTTGTTGTTGAGCCAGTTGGCCCTCCATCTAGTACTCTATGGCCTAATTCCCAGATGAGAGATCTTCACTATGAGATATGAATGTGGGATAGTGTCAAAAGGCTTGGATAACTGAACCTGGGTGGTATGTCCTATTATCCCTCATCCAGGTCTTTTGGGTCAGTATCTAAGAAGTCCACAAGGGTAAATAAGCAAGATCTACCCTTTACAAAATGAACATAGGTTCATAGGTGTGTACTAGGCTAATGACCCTGGAGCCTTTACAAGCCTAGCCTATAGGATTACCCTGGCATCATGCCACTCATCCTTAGTTCCCAGTGCCTCTGTCAAGTAGAGCCACTGGAGTGATCCCCAGGGTGAATTTTCTATTTGCCATTCACTCATAAAGATTTTTTTTGAAGAGGACCAGTGAGGTGCTCTGCTTGACATGTATGGGAAGTCTGTTCCATAGCGTGGGTAGTCTCTGGGTTATGAACTTGTACCTCCAGCATGTTCTGTTGATTATGGTAATGAGATTGAGGTCTCTGGAGCATGTGATGTGGAGGGATTGGGATTTCTTTAGATGTAGCATTTCTAAAAGAGCTGGGTCAGACATAGCTTTGAAAGTCAAGCAGAGATCACCTCTAAGTAGGTGATATGAGACAGAATAGTTGGAGCTTTTTGAGTCTGTCCATATAGGACAAGTGTTTAAGGCCTAGGATCCTCTTTGTGAGGTACTTTTGCAGTCTCCCCAGTTTTTGCAGGTGTTTAGTGAGGTACATGCCAAATGGGGCATTGTACTCGATAATTGGCCTAATGAGGGAAGAGCAGAGGAAGACAATGATCTCTTTCTTCCTGGATGGAAACCCTTAGTAATGAGATGTGCCACATAGAAGGACTTTCTCACCAAAGTGACAATGTGGTGGTCAAAACAGAGGTTGCTGTCAACCTGTGTTCCCAGATATCTTATAATATCTTCTGTGTTTAGTGGACTACCATCAGTGTAGTAATTCAACAGAACCGGGTTTTTCCCAAAGGGGATGATGACACATTTTTTGGCATTGAGCGTAAGGCCATGGTTTCAACACCAGTCACTAGTCTCAGTAAGGTCTTTCTGTAGGATGTCAACATCACTTGGGGAGTTAATAATAGCTTCCAACTTGCAATCGTCTGAGAACTTTGTCAGTCAGAGTCCCTTTGTGTAGGCCTGGACTTCAGAGAAGTAGATACCAAACAGGAGAGCACCCAGGACCGAACCCTGTGGGACTTCACTCATGACTGGTCTGCAGTGTGACTTGGAGTCAGCTACTTTCACACTGTGGGTTATATCTATGAGCCAGTTTGCAACCCACCTAGTGATATAGGGGTTGATGCCTAGCTTAGTGACTTTTTTTATGATTCCTGAGTGGGGAATGGTTTCAAAGGTCTTGGCCAGATCAAGGTAGACTGTATGAACCACCTTGCCTTCATCCACAGCTCTGGTGAATGACTCAACGAAGTTGGCCAGGTTCACTCTGTAGTTTATGTAGAACTCAGCCAGGGATATTGTCAGGTCCCATAGAAGCTGTACTCTTGTCCTTAGACAGTGCTGTTTTAACCTGTGCAGCGGTAATAATGGCTGCCTGGCAATCTACTGGTTTTGTCATTGGTCATTTTGGGGGGGGGGATAGAAAGGTAAAGTTGGCACTGAATCTGTCAGCCAATATACTGGCAATATCTGTTGGCTTGGTATAGGATGTACCATTGTGCAGTAGCTCAGAGCAAATCTGGGTATTGCTGTGGAGATTCTTTACATAACTATAGAAGGCCTTGTGGCTGTCTTTAATATCTTCAAGGATGTTGCTACCTCCTGGGGGGGTAATGAACTGTCCAGGGCATTGGGTCTTATTGAATTGAAATTAATGGGCAGGTATGTGTGTGGTACATGGAAGTTTAGTTTTAGTTAATGGAGGGGGAGGTAGTTGGCCAGTGTGATCGTGGTGGATTTGGATCTAATATTCTCCTGGGTGCTAGATGGAGGGAGTGTGGTCACTTGGGACATGGTTGGGATCTGCTTGCACAACTGAACTTACCAGTGTTACCATGTAAAAAGGCACTATAGGGGTGGCAGAGCCTTGGCCAGCATCAGATAAATACTGGATCCCCTTAGAATGACACCAGCAACTTAACCAACTGTCGAATTCAATAATTTTTTGCTTATACTGTGGAATCACAGTAGGGTGGAGAGCCAAATGGCTCAACAACAGAACACCACTGTCAAAGTTGGGTACTGCACCTCTGCCACTAGCCCCCTTACCAGTGTAATGCCACAAGGAACTGTGCTGGGCCCTCAATGGTATACCCTACATATGTAGGGGTAAAGCATGTTAAAGGTCACCTATGTCCCTATGGATATGGTCCATGCTGATTCCTGCAGTAGCTTTGCAGATAAGGTTTTTAGGCGTAGGGATCAGTAGTTGTAGTTCTTTATGTACCAGATTGATGTGCATTGCATAGCACACAACATTTTATATTACATTTTGTAGTGTGGTTGATATATGTGTGGTAAACATACTGAGACCCCAGGGTTGTAGTGCTTGGGGGGTGCCAACACATGGATGTATTTTAAATATATGACATATAGTTAGGGCCCTCAGCTTGTAATTTTTCTACATGTAATTTCATGTCATACTAAGGAAATTTACAGTAAACAGCAGTAATACAACATAATATAAAGATTTTCATAGCATGGTGAACAGTGGGTTTACTCAATGGTTAGCAAAGTCCATACACATGTGAGATACACGTTTGCACACTGCTAAGTATTGCATAAATGTGAACACATTGCTAAAGTTTGACAGTTAGTAATGAGTCTCTGGAATACACATGCTACTTAAATGACTCTGTGGCAGCAGCTGTTAATGCAGTTAATGCAGTGATTCATTGGTCTAGATGGTACTGGGTTCAAATGCAACTGAATCTAACACTTTTAGGTTCTTTCTTATTATAGTTGCAGCATGTGGTTTTTGATGGCACCATTGTGCAACAATGCATTAAGAAAAGAAATGGAAAATATAGGACAGTGGTCAAATCAGGAGTAAGCAGGGGGAAGAAGAAATGGAAAGCAATACAGCAATGTGCAGAAGGGAGGTAGGAAACAACCATAGGTATCCATTTCTTCAACAGTAAAAATTGATAATATATCCAGAATATTAGCTGAAATTGGGCTGTCACTTCCAGAGAGAGGATTGATCACAAAACAATCATGCTGTATATCCAAGTGGACTGAAGCAAGTGTGTCAAGAAGATGTTCAAAATGGAGAGCTATGCATGGGACAATTTCTTTTGGGGGGGGGGGGCAAGTGCCCATTTTTTTTTTTTTGAGAGAGAAACAGGAATGTTGGAGAAGGGATGTAGGCATGTCTGGATCTGGTAAGCTGGGAAGGTGAGGAAGCATTTGCAGACAGACAAGATGAACAAGGCATGACACAGAGGTTGTGATGGACACAAGAGGTCGATGGACACCATGGATGGGGTGAAGCTGAGGACATCCAGGACCCATGGTCATCAAGCTGGGTGACAGTGAGAATCGAGTCTTTACCCACTGGACTATCATCTCTGTCACTTCACTCCAGCACTATATGGAGAGATCATCTCCTTCTCCTCCTCCTGATCATACATAAAATGAGGGAGAGCAGCCCTTCCATTTGGTGTAGGTGTGCAACAACAGTGAGGCACACAATCCTATGCACTATCCCTGGGAGTTCAACATGGGTGATAAAGTCATCACCTCTGTAACTGCTCCTGGAGGGAACCACTGGACTATCGTCTGGAGCAGGGCTACCTGAGGGGCCAGGTAGTGCAGGGGCAGCTGCTGTGCTGCCACCATGTTGGCTCACAGCCATGCCAGTGCCATGGCCAGTTGAGTGGGGCAGGCAGAACCTGTGGGACAATTCTACCCCACTGTACTGTGGATAATTTTATGATGTGGTACACATAGATGATATGGGCACATTTTGACAACACATAATAATATAAAGCAAAAAAAAAACTAAAACTAAAAAATAAAATAAAAAAAAACAGAGAGAGGTAAGGGCTGGGGTGAGAGGAAAAAAAGAGATAAGAATAGTACCTTCATTTGTAACATACAATCCATTAATACAATCATTGGACTTGATTATCTTAAACTTTAAGACTACCACTCCCTAACAGATAGCTATTCTTTTAAGATTAGCAGCTCCTAACAGATGTACACTACACTATAGATTGCAGAAAATACTCCTTTACATATGCATATATTGCACATATGTGTGCTCCAATTATACACTTTACAGTTTACAGCAGGGCATATGTGCTACTGGTATAGAGTTTTTACTTTCAACCTTTAAATTATACATAATTGAAGAATTAACAGTATTGTATAGTTGGAAAGTGTGGTAATTTAACCCACCACCTCTGAATAAAGTCTAATATTGTACTCTTGGTTTGTGCTACAGACTAAGGCATGCATACTTGCTTTTACAGTTGAGATACATATTCCCAATTTGATACAACTGTGCAAATAACTTTTAATGCTGCAATAACAATACTCTTCTTCTGCATACATACCATATGCCTACTTCATCCTCACCAGTCTTGTGCCAAAGATCCTAACATTGCACTCTCTCCATGGCAGCTAGGGAAAAAACAGAACAGAACAGATTACCATTACAAATACCAGTCTTGCCTATATTCACCTGTTAAGCCTTACAAGTATTCTTTGTAGTTGATACTTTCACATCTGTGGGATATCCTCCATCCTAAATTTCTTGATCCAAGAATTGAGGGTAACCCTCTTCTTCCCCTGGAGGTAATTCTAATGCTGCCTACATTATTTACCAGTGTAGGGGATACTGGTGAAATTGGTTACAGCCTGGGCCAAACTATCCCAAGCCTCTGATTTATACTGGGACCCAGATTAGTCCCCCTGCAGCAACCCGAGACTGTAGCATTTCATTACAAGTCCAACAAAAATCTTGGACTCCTGGACACCACAACTCTGAGCCCTAAATCTCATATGCTCTCCACAAATGCTTGTCATGTCTATCACGTATCAAGAACAATGGAAAATGATGGTTTTCCACCAATTACCACCACTTCCAGTTATCACCTTTACTGGGAGTGTGCACACTGTTTGAAAATGTTGCCCACTGCTTACCATCATGCAAACACTGTGCTTGGGAGTGCATAATGATGAGCAATGTGTTTGCAGGATGTTAAGCGGTGACCAACAGTGGCAAGCAATGCAATTTCAAGGTTATTTGATGTACAGGCAGTTGTGTATGTGTGTTTGACAAATGTGAAGGCCATGGCAGTCCAAAGAGCAGAAATATACTTACAGGAATATAGTACACAATGTACCCACATATTTGATAATAATTGTGATAATACATAGATAAATAAATAAACTGACACAATATTAGTGTCTCAGCCCTCATGCATATAATTAATATCAGGTGCACTATGTCAAGTGTTATAAGTCACAGTGACTGTGATGGGAAGTCGAATAACAATAAAAGTGTATGGAATATGCTACATTTGAACTCAGGACCATGTGCACAGCAGTCCTACACTAACACCTGTTGCCACAAGGGAGTTGAAATAACAGCTGCTCATGTTTCAGTTCATTGCTATAAACTGCAATATCACAACAGTAAAACAGGTTGCAAATGCTGTACAAGAACCCATGATCATGAATAATTCAACCCTACACTTACACCTGCTGACACAGGCTTAGTTACCAGATCACTCCTATCTTACTATTGATTCTTAAGGTCTTGCTGTTAACCACAGCACAATGTCACTTAGCGGGATTGCGCAATGCCCAAAAGTTTTATTTGAATGCATCCATTTTCTATTTTTGGCTGTCTGGGGCCTGTATGCTTCCTGGGTAGACCAGTTTATGCACTGCCTCACTTTGTGCACACCAGATAAATACAGCCAAACTTGACATTCATTTTTTGCCTGTTTGCACTAAGAGGCACAGCACACAAACACATGTGGTGCTTTTCAAGGACAGAACTTGTCTACTGAACTCCGTGGACTTTTTTGATACTGACCCTGAAGACCTGGATGACAGATAACAGGACATGCTGCCTATGTTCAGTTATCCAAGGCCTTTGACAATATCCCACATTCATGTCTCATAGTGAAAATTCTCCATCTAAGAATTAAGCCATACAGTACTTGTTGGTAGCCGACTGGCTCACCAGCAGAAAACATACTCTCAAAGTTGGGGACTGCAGCCCCCACTAGCCACTTACCAACCTAATACCCCAAGAATCTGTGCTGGGCCCTCAAATGTGTGGACACTACTTTCCTGAAGTGCAGGCAATGGTAGATGGGCTGTAGTTTACCACATTTGCAGATGACTGTTAATCAGGCACACTCATACAGATTCCTCCAGTGATGGTAACATATTACAGAAGAGGCTGTCAGAGACAAATGATTGGTGCCAAACTCACAGACTGAACCTTACAGCAAACAATGCCTCATTGTCCCCTTTGCCAATGAAGTACCCCTGCTAATTATGATACACCCCTCTCAGCTCAAACACAGTGATGAAAGACTTGTGAACACGTTCATAGGAGTCTACACTGTAATCACTGTGTCCATAGCATTGAGACACACATTCTGCATTGCACTCTCATACATATGGACATCACATCCAAGACCAAGGAGGTAATAGGTCAGTTGTATTTTACACTTATCAATCCCCTAATTGAGTACAAGGCTTCCTTCTATCTGTACCTCACCAGACAACTGCAGCAATTGGAGAAAAAAATAGAAGTTTGTGAGTGGGAGAATGCAGGTCCTCCAAATATCACATACATGAAAAGACTACAAGAAATGTCAATGTACTCAGTATCCTGCAAGCTGCTGAGAGTTGACCTAAGCCTGACCTACAGAGAAGTCTCAGACCCTGCCCTACTGAAGATGCTGGATATATGAAAATCAAATGGGACAGGAATAACTTGGCCCAGAGTTCTCAACCTAGCCTGTGATGTAAACAGAACATGCTGTGGAGACAGATATATCCCCCAGTGACTCACGTTCCTCTGTAATAGGCTCTCACTGCATGTGAAGTAGTGCTCCTTAATGACCCTGTTCAAGCTCAGCCTTCACTACTGGTTGGGTGATTGTAAAGTCACCTCTGGGGTGACACCTATGTCCCTCATAGACAAGTGCAGTTGTTGCTGCTCACAAAATTGTTCTGCTAACAACTACCATCTAGATATGCTTAATAAAGGTACTTGTGTTTTTACACAGCTAGGCTTCTATTGCCTCATGTATATCGACAGCTATACACTTCTAAAACTTACAAATACAATACGTGAGAGATGCAACTATACAATGAATCTATAATAAATGCTATCTCTCTCTCTCTCTCTCTCTCTCTCTCTCTCTCTCTCTCTCTCAGGTAACAACAGACCAGATATCAAACAGGTTGCCAGCACACACACTTGACCTCCTCAACAAAATAAGTACACAGCACATAACCCCATATATGCAGAGGTACTCATTAGAAGTTTACCAAAAGAGCAGAGACTTCCTCACAAATTCAAACCTTCTACACACATTACAGTCCCAAAAGAACCCACTAGAAATTAAAACAAATATATCAGTGTCTTACCCCTTAAGCCCTTATGGCAAAACACCTGAAAACCACTATCTTGGTCATAGGCAAATCTATAGTGAGACACAAAGATGTCCTTCTCACTAGGTTGTACAAGTAGAAAGTCACAGTCAGCTGCTTGTCAGGTGCCAGGATCTGCAAAGTCATGCATGCACTCAAGTCTCTCAATAACAAGTGCAGTTACACCTCTGTCACATTCCATCTTAGAGTAAATTACTTGAGAAGTACCTCAGTGGACTATATAAAGATAGATATGACTGAGCTTTTAGATTATTTGTCCAAAACAGCTATGTCCATTGCCCTAAGCAGCATTCTACCTTCACCCAGGATAATGCCTCAGTACAAACAAAAGACCTATCACCTTCAACAATTTGCTTAGCTACTGGTGACAGTCCAGGAGGATGCAGTATTTCTCAGCCTGGGATGATAAGCTCACGCTGCTTTGCTAGGGATGGTCTTCATCTTTCACGTCTTGCCTTTCACTGAATGTCCAAGGTTCTTACTTCCCCCATAGTGCCTTTTTAGGCAATGCCATAAAACCAAAATTCCTGATGTTAAAATATCCTCAAAAGACAAACTCAGGATTATGCTGCTTAATGCTAGGAGTGCAAATTAGAACTGCACTTGATGGAGGTGCTACTTACTTGGGAGGTTATCAATGTTTGTGCAGTCACAGAGACATGGTTTAGGGCTACAGAGTACTCCAGCCATGAAAGTCAATAATGCCTTCCACACATTCAGGCCATGAAATAAATGTGAAAAAAGCAATTGAGGGGTTGTATCTGTCTTCATAAAAGACAAATATACCTCATGACTTGTTAAGCAGTATGATGCCCTATAGTTCATCCAAATCCAACTAACTGTAAGAAAGACCCCCTCAACATTATTGGTAGCTAAAGGTCCACCAATATGAACCATAAAAAACACACAGTGCCTTCCTGGATCTACTTGAGTAGCTTATAATACAGCCAGCCCCCTAAAGCATGGCTGACTTTAAGTATTCTTCCATCGATTGGGATACATATAGGAGCAGAAACATGCTCACCCTATGGTTCTTGCACTTTGAAAACACAAATACTCTGGAACAGTTAGTTCACGCACCCACAAGGGGCTGGAATATCCTTTACCTAGGACTCATAAACATGGGAGATCACTGCACCACTTCATGTGTGACACCCTCCTTGGTAAGGTCTGACCATAAATCAGTTGTATTTAATGTAACAATCATATTCAACCACCCCTTAGAATCCAAAAGTTTGAACATTTTCTCAGAAGCAAACTATAGCCTCCTAAGTGATGGCATAAATAATTTCAAACCTACTGCCACCAATTACAGTAAAGACTCCTATACAGAGGTGTACACAAATACCCTGTACACACACCTTTACAAGTGTATAGACATAGCTGTACAAGAACAGATTAAAACTTGCTCATGAAAAAACAAGCCACTCTAGTGGACATGTATCATAAATAGATTATACAGCAAGAGAAAGAAACGGATGTCCCAGAATTAGAGAGAACAGTCTGAGCAAAAGAACACCCTCCATAGCTTGAATAAGCAAATGAGACATCTTGTAAAGTCCTCTAAATTTAATTGAAAAACTAAATTAGCATCCATAGCTAAGGATGCTCACAAGACATTCCTTTACCTATGTCTGTAATGTAAAAAGGAAGGCCCAGTTTTGCAACAAATTCATAGTGGACAGTACCAGTCATACTGAATCTGAAGACATCACTAAACTGTTAGCAGACAGGTTCAGCATAAATTTCACACCCCTGTCTCCAGCAATCATACCCAATGCATACCTGTCACCAGTTCTCTACCTATTATCTCCAAAGAACAGGTCATAACCACACTCACTAAGGCCACTGTGGGACCAGGTAACATCCAAGGCTGTTTACTAAATGGTGTAAAGCAAGAGTTAGCAGAATCACTGCGTACTCTCTTCAACCACAGTCTAACTACTGTCTTTATTATGGCACAGTGGAAAACAGTAACCATAATCCCCTTACCCAAAGGGTCCCTCACCCACCCCAGGGAACTATAGACACAGAAGCCTGACCAGCCTTGTCTGTAAGGACATTGGGAGACTCATCTTGGCCCTTATCAAAAAGGACATTGGTGACCTTCAAACTCTTGATCTGACCCAGTTTGGCTTTGTTAATGGCAGATCATGCCTGTTAAACCTAGTGGAATTCTTCAAGAGTGTCTCCAATGCTCTAGATGAAGGCAAATCAGTGCATACTGCCCATATGGACTTGGCCAAGGGCTTTGACACAATCCCCCACTCAGGCATCATTGAGAAACTCACCCAGCTGGGATTAACCCATGCATCATTAGATGGGTAGCCAAACGACTCACCAACAGAACACATGTTGTCATTGTTGGGAATGCCACCTGTACCAGCAGACCTGTTACCAGTCTGTGTTGAGCCTGCTACTGTTAGGAATCTATTTCTCTGAAATTACGGTGATAACAGATGGCCTGTGGCTCACCAAGTTCGTTGACAACTGCAAACTGTGTGCAATTATTGAATCCCGAAATTATGCCAACATAGTTCAAAATGGGCTCACATCATAGGAAGTTACATAGAATCATAGGACGTTACTAGGTTATTGGCCCTGAGGTCCTTACAAGCCTATCCAAGAATTTAGCCCATGTTCTGACAAGTCAGCACCCGATGCACCATGCATACATAAATGACTGTTGCCAAAGCCACAGACTTAAACTTAACCCAAAAAAAATGCACTATTATCCCTTTCAGCAAAGGAGAGGTCCCTGTAATTGCACTATTAATAATACCCCCCTAAGTTCCAAACAAATAGTTAGAGATTTGGAAATGCAGGTTGATAGCAATGTCAACTTTGATCATCATGTATCCATAGTGGTAAGAAAGGGCTTTTACATTGCACACCTCATAAGTAAGGGCATAGCATCCAAGACTAAGCAAGGCTTCAATCCACTTTACTCATCTCTCTTCAGACAAATAATAGAGTACAATGCTCCCTTTTGCATGTACTTCACCAGCCACCTGAAGCAGCTGTAGGGACTTCAACACATGACCTACATGGACACACTGAAGGCCATATCACTGTACTCTGTATCATATAGTCTGCTAAGAGGCAACTTGTTCCTGGCCTACAGAGCACTCTACAACTCTGCCTTAATGGAAATGCTGCACCTTCGTAAATCAAATGGGGCAAGACTCAATCACTGTAGAGACCTTAACCTAGCCTGCAAAATCAACAGGACAGGCTGGAGAGAAAGATATGTCTACCAGGCATTGTCACTACTGTGGAACAGTCACAATCCATGTGAAACTGTGCTCCTCAGTTACCCTTTTTAAGCATAGCTGGGACAATTGGATGGGAATCGTAAATGTACCCCAGGGGGTTTACCTATATAATTCTTAGGAGAAACCAGTGCTGATCATGGATTGTTGAATATGAACTACATATCTTGGTCTGTAAGGAAACAATGGTACAACTTTGCTAGGCTTGAAAAGCCCATAGGGCCATTAGCCTACTAACCTTCTATGAACCTATGAGCCTAGGTCCATTATGGTGGTAGCATTGCATGAACCTATGAAGCTATGAACCTATGCAGGCCTGCCAACATTTTGTCTCACACATGGCCTGCTGATGTCATGTACTGTAAGTTCAGCTGCAGTCTTGCAAAATTCAGACTTCTGCCGTGTCAGTTGTGTTAAATACTGTGTTCTGTAATTTGTGTATTTAGATAGGTAGGGGTTCTATTCTCACTGCAGTCAACTGTGTATGTGTGTTGTTGCCTGACATTACAGAGAGGCTTTTACCACAACATGTGGGACACTGTTATTACCATATTCTCAGCAGACATTACTGATGTCATCATCTATATCAGATGCTTGGATATGCAGTCATCCCACCAAAGCATAGTCAGACACTGGTCTGGAGGTCAGGTAGATGTCACCTCATCCTATGCAAGACAGATTACAGTGACATGGCTTTTAATCTATTCACATACATCATGGCATAGTTTGTAGGCCCTGTGTTATTTTGCTGAGAAAGCCCTGTGATCTATCCAGCTGTTGCATGTGTCTGCTGAAGTACATTATACTACTGTTCTGATGAGGTTTGACTGCAGTGCTGTCATACAGTCCTCCTTCTTCTTCTTCTTTTGGCTGTTCCCATTAGGGGTCACCACAGTGGGTCATCTGTTTCCATTTCTTCCTGTCCTCTGCATCTTGCTCTGTTACATCAACCACCTGCATGTCCTCCCTCACCACATCCATAAATCTTATCTTAGGCCTTCGTCTTTTCCTCTTACCTGGCAGTTCCATCTGTAGCATCCTTTTACCAATATACTCTGCATCCCTCCTCAGCACATGTCCAAACCAACGTAATATTGCCTCTCTGGCTTTGTCTCGAAACCTTCCAACCTGGGCTGACCCTCTAATATACTTATTCCTAATCCTGTCCACTCTCTTCACACCCAGTGCAAATCTTAACATCTTTAACTCTGCCACCTCCAGCTCTGACTCCTGCCTTTTTGTCAGTGCCACTGTCTCCAACACATATAACATAGCTAGTCTAACTACCCTTTTATAGACCTTCTCTTTCACTCTTACTGGTACCCATCTGTCACAAATCTCTCCTGACACTCTTCTCCACCCATTTGACCCTGCCTGTACTCTCTTCTTCACCTCTCTTCCACAGTTGCCATTACTCTGAACTGTTGATCCCAAGTATTTAAACTCATCCATCTTCACCACCTCTACTCCTTGCATCCTCATCATTCCTCTGTCCTCCATCTCATTCACACACATATATTCTGTCTTAGTCCTGCTGACCTTCATTCATCTCCTCTCTAGAGTATATTTCCTCCTCTCCAGGGTCTCCTCAACATGTTCCCTACTCTCACTACAGATCACAATGTCATCTGCAAACATCATAGTCCACAGGGACTCCTGTATGATCTCGTCTGTCAACCTGTCCATCACCATTGCAAATAAGAAAGGGCTCAGAGCTTATCCTTAATGTAATCCCACCTCCACCTTAAACACATCCAACATTCCTACTCCAGACCTCACTACTGTCACACTACCATTGTGCATATCCTGTACCACTCTTACATACTTCTCTGCCACTTCCAACTTTCTCGTACAATACCGTAACTCCTCTCAAGGCACCCTGTCATATGCTTTCTCTAAGTCCACAAAGACACAATCCAACTCCTTCTGACTTTCGCTATACTTCTCCATCAACACTCTCAGAGCAAACAACACACCTGTAGTGCTCTTTCCCAGCATGAAATCATACTGATGCTCACTAATTATTACCTCCCCTTCTTAACCTAGCTTCCACTACTCTTTCCCATAACTTCATGTGACTGATCAGTTCTATCCCTGTGCAGTTACTACAGCTCTGTACATCACCCCTGTTCTTAAAAATTGATACCAAACCACTTTTGCTCCACTCCTCAGGTATCCTCTCACTTTCCAAGATTTCATTAAATACTCAGGTTAAAAACTCCCCTGCCATCTCTCCTAAATACCTCCATGCTCCCAAGGTATATTATCTGGACCAAAAACATTTCTATCCTCTTCATACCTATCCTTACTTCCTCCTTGCTAATCCGCTGCACTTCCTGATTCACTGTCCCCACATCATCCAACCTTCTTTCTCTCTAATTCTTTTCATTCATCAACCCCTGAAAGTACACTTTCCATCAGCTCCACACACTCTCCTCGCTTGTAAGTGCATTTCCCACATTATCCTTTATAATCCTTACTTACTGCACATCTTTCCATGCTTGACCCCTCTGTCTAGCCAATCAGTACAGATCCTTTTCTCCCTCCTTAGTGTCCAACCTTTCCTAGAGCTCTGCATACACTTTATCTTTAGCCTTCACCTCATCTCTCTTTGCCATACACCTCATCTACTTATACTCCTGTCTACATTCTTCATCTCTCTGACAATCCCACTTCTTCTTCATCAACCTCTTTCTCTGTACTTCCTCATTCCTCCACTTGGTCTCCTTGTCCTCTTTCCTCTGTCCAGATGTCACACCAAACACCTTCTAGCTGTATCCCTTACCAGCCCTCCTGTAATTACCCAGCTATCACCCAGTGCCTCTCTTAACTCTTCCCTGAACTCTACCTCACAATCACCCTTTTTCAACTTCCACCATTTGATATTTGGCACTGCCCTCACACTCCTCCTCTTCTTCTTGATCACCAACGTTATCCTACAGACCATTGTCCTGTGCTGCCTAACTACACTTTCCCCTGCCACCACTTTACAGTCTCCAATGTCCACTGCTCTGTCAGTGAGTGTGCTGTCCACACCCACACCATCATATTCAGATCTTAGGATTGTATGAGTGCTGTCATACAATCCTAAGATCTAAATATGATGGCATGATTTATGATGTGCATCATATGTTTGACCTGGAAAATCATTAAAGAGAGAAGTTAGAAAGTAATGATACCCATTCCAGTTTCTGACTTCACAACCCTCACATGATAATTTACTATAAAGCTGGTAAATTCTGATGCTATCAACTGTCTGTCTTTCCAAGACCAATATAAGCCAAAGGTACAATGAGCAGTTCAACAGCACAAATATAGATATACTAAGCACTAAGTTAGCTATGCACCCTGAGCACCAGGCACAGCTTTTGTACCCCTGAATCCAAAACACAGAAAACAGCGATATGGCACAGGTATCATCTCTGGCACAGGGTGTTGTGTGGGGTGGGTAGGATGCCTAGGCTGACACAAAAGGTCAGTGAGTCTGTGAGAGTAGAAGGAAAGAAGGCAGGACATTGGGATAAAACAACAAATGGCCAGTGAAACAAAATGAGTAACTGTTGTGTGTGTCTGTAGGGGTCCTCCAGGTGAAACTGGTGTGTGTCTGCAGGAACACAGCCAAGCTCTGTGCGCGCTCTACCTCTTGGTCTGTTGGACAAGTGTGAGCCATGCATAGCAGTTTATTGTTGTCATCCCTGACTATGAGAACTGGCACTGCGAGGAGTTGCAATGAAACCTCCATACCCAAGGTCAGATGCAGTGCTGCTCCTACCTGAACATGACTGATGTCTGCTGGACAAGCTCCCTTCAAGGGGGTGCTCAGGACCATGACCCTATGGCCTACCATGTCTGATTGTAGACAGCACACTCACTGACAGAGCATAGGAAGTTCAGCAACGATGGAAGTGTGATTGGGCATGGCCACATTAGCTGACAGCAGATGATGTGGCTGACCTACGTTTATGAGGATGCCATTCCCCTCCCAGCAGATGTCCTGTCACAGATACTGCTTGTTCCATGACAGATACCCCTCGGTCCATCACAGATACACCTCATTCCAATGTGTCATCCATCCAATCCAGTGAATCAGCAACACTGTGGACCCAGTCACACATGTCAAAGTGTGCCACATCCACAGCCCTGAGCATTTTTCTGAAGCACCTATGGGAATGTGCATCTGCCTCCATGACTGCCCTAAAAATATGTTGAATAGCACAGGAAGTGACACCTGCAGGAGGGACAGTAGGCCCCCTCTGAACACCCCTATTAATCGTCCTGTTTGGCACCTCACCCACATTTTGGCTATGGCCAGGCTCAACAGGTACTGAAGCCACAGTGGCCATACTTCCCTGATCAATGTCCTCACTCTCCACCTGTCCAATATTGGTGGGTTCAATGGATGGGGTAGGTGTAGGCTTACTGGCTGTGTCTGATGGAAATGCAAGGGATGGCTGTATATCAGCCTCTGTTTCAGATTCAACCTCTGCACCTCGGCAAACAAACACCAGTCACAACCAACGTGACACATAGCTCACAACACCAGTGTGCCACCCAACAACAACCCCTAAGGCAAGACAATGTACCCAACACTTTAGTCATAGGTGACTCTATAGTCAGGCACACTGATATCCCACTCACCAGGCTGAACAAGGAGAAAATTACAGTCAGCTGCTGTTTGGGTGCCAGGATCCGCCACATAACGCATGCACTCAAGTCACTTCACAACATGTACAAATATGACTCTGTCATTGTCCATTTTGGAGTGAATGACTTGAGACATACCTCCCTGGACTATATGAAAAGAGACATGGAAGAGCTCTTGGATCATGTGACCCAGGCAGGTATGACCCCATCCCTGAGCAGCATCCTGCCTTCGCCCAGAATGATACCACAGTATAAGGACAAAATGATTGACTTCAACAATTGGCTAAGCTTCTGGTGTCAAAGGGGATCCAGTATTTGTCTGCCTGGGAAGACACGATCGACAAACCACGATGCTTTGCCAGAGATGGTCTGCAACTGTCACCACTGGGATTCATGTTACTGGCTAAAGCTCTTGCCAGCCCTATAGTGCCTTTTTTAGGCAAGGTTCAAAGGATAAAACCACCACCATAACAGATACAAGCATGCAAAATCTGAAGGTAATGCTACTCAATGCTAGAAGTCTAAACCTCAAAATGCACTCTCTCGAGGCACTCCTAAAAATGGAGAACATTGATATCTGTGCAGTAACTGAGACCTGGTACAAGGCTCCAGAGAGCACCCCTGCAATACCAGGCTACAATTCTTACTACACTTTTCGGCCACAAAACCAAGACCAAAACACTAAAGGTGGAAGAGTATCCATATTCACCAAGGATATTCACACCTCCAGGCTAGTTGCCCAACACAATGCATCTGAAATTCTCCAGGTGCAACTAACACTAAGTAAGACTGCAATCCAAATTGTAGCTTGCTACAGATCCCCCACCATGCCCCAAGATTCTAACTACACCTTTCTAAACATACTGGAAAATATTAAGATACAACCAAACACCCTAATACTGGGTGATTTCAACTATCCTGCCATTAATTGGGAAAACTACTTGGGTACCAACTCCTTTTCCCAACGGTTCTTGGAATTCATAAATTCCAATGCCTTGGATCAACTAATCCATTGTCCCACCAGGGGCTTCAATATCCTAGACCTGGTCATTTCCAACATGGGAGATAGATGCTCCACACCAGTGGTCACCCCCTCATTGGTCAGGTCTGACCATAAGCAAATCACCTTTGACATCCACATCCCACCCCCCCCCCCCCCAGTAAAAAAACCTCCTTAAAAAACTTCTCCAAAGCCAACTTCATGCTACTGAAGTCAGACGTGACAAACTTCACAACACCCATTCAGATGGGATCTGGAAGTTTGACTGCAGAATCCTACACTAAGGCACTGTACGAGCACATCCACTTGTGCATGAATCGTGCCATCGCAAATAGAACCAAGATGCTCTTCTCCAAACAAGGAAGCCAATATCCTGGTCCTCTGCTATAAACAAACTATACAACAGAAGGAAGAAACTGTTGCAGAAAAGAGGAAAATCCCAGGATGCAAAACACTCCCTCACCAGCCTCAGTAAGAAGCTGATATCCCTCATAAAATCCTCAAAAGCTAGTTACGAAAATAAAATTGCCAAAGATCCCAAAGACAACCACAAGGCATTCTATAGTTATGTCAAGAATCTAAATGGCAATACTCAGATCTGCTCTGAGCTACAACAGAATGGTATTAAATATACGGATCCCAAGGATATTGCCAATATCCTGGCAGATTGATTTAGTGCGAACTTCACCCCCCTCTCACCCCCTAAAGGGCCCATCTCAATACCAAAAGATTGCCAAATTCTGATAATCACAGCCACACAGGTAGAAACCACACTCTCCAAAGCTAAGAATACAGCATCCATGGGACCAGATGACATCCCAAGCTGTGTACTACATGAACTACAAAATGAACTGGCACCTCACCTAAGTGTCATGTTTAATCATAGCCTCACCTCAGGCTTCGTGCCCACTGAGTGGCGCACAGCTACAGTTATCCAGCTCCACAAGGGAGGATGCACCTTGGATCCCGGGAACTGCTGTCCCATCAGTCAGACAAGCCTGATCTGCAAGGGCATGGAACGCATTATTATGGAACTTATAAACAAAGACATTGACAACCTTCAAACATTGGACCCCACCCAGTTTGGGGTTGTGAAGGGCCAATCTTGTCTCCTGAATCTAACTGACTTCTTTGAATCAGTCTCCAGAGCTGTGGACGAGGGTAAGGTGGTCCACACAGCCTATCTGGTCCTCGCCAAAGCCTTCAACACCATCCCCCACTCTGGAATCATAGATAAACTTACCAAGCTGGGCATAAATACCTACGTCACTCGATGGGTTGCCAACTGGCTTACTGACAGAACCCAGACTGTAAAAGTAGCTGACTCCAAATCCAGCTCCAGACAAGTAACAAGTGGAGTACCTCAGGGTTCAGTCCTGGGACCACTCTTGTTTGGCATCTACTTCTCTGAAGTACAGGCCAACACTAAGAGACTCTGGCTAACAAAGTTTGCAGATGACTGCAAACTGGGAGCCATTCTTGAATCCCCAAATGATGTGGATATTCTACAAAAGGGCCTTACAGAAACAGATGCCTGGTGCCACAGCCATGGGATCAAGCTTAATGCCAAGAAATGTATAGTTATCACCTTTGGAAAAAAACATGTACCCATGAATTACCACATAGGTGGCAGGACACTAAACATCAAAAGTGTGATGAGAGACTTAGGGACACAGGTGGACAGTGGTCTCACCTTCGATAACCACATCGCCACAACAGTCAGGAAATCCTTCTATGTGGCACACCTCACCACTAAGGGCTTTTCATCCAGAAAAAAGGAGGTCATTGTCCCACTGTACTCGTCCCTCATTAGACCCATTATAGTGTGTAATGCCCCATTTGGTATGTACCTCACAAGACATCTGCAACAGCTGGAAAGGCCACAGAAATACCTCACTAAAAGAATCACAGGCTTAAAGCAGATGCCATATGCTGACCATCTAAAAAAACTCCAGCTATACTCTGTGGCATATCGTCTACTCAGAGGCAATCTGTGCTTAACATACAAGGTCATGTCAAACCCTGAACTGTTGGACATGCTCCACTTAAAGAAATCCCAATCCCTCAGAGCCACACACTCCAGGGATCTAAACCTTGTCATCACAATGAACAAAACATGCTGGAGGGATAGGTTCCTGACCCAGAGACTCTCCATACTCTAGAATAGACTGCCCATACATGTCAAGCAGAGTGCCTTATTGGCCCTCTTCAAAAGGAACCTTGATCATTGGATGGGAGATAGGAAATTTACCCCGGGGATCATGTCAGTTGCCCTGCTAGACAGGGGAACAGAGAAGTAAATATTGTGGGAAGAAATATCCAGGGAATTGTTATGGCTAGGCTTGCATAGGCCCTAGGGCTGATAGCCTAGTATCAACCTATAAACCTATGAACTGTGCCTCAGTTTGGCCACCATCATCATCAGAGTCTGCTGATACACTGACATCAGGAGGCACATGGCCCACACTCCCACTGTCATGATCACCTGTAATAAAAAACAAGAAACACAGGACTACATTAATACCTGCACCACTGTAGTGCAATACATGCTAACAGACTAACAGTGCTGTCACTATTAATTACAGACAGCACAGCAATACACACTACAGGCCTGAGATCAACATGACACACTAAAATATTTCTTTAAATTGCTCATCAGTACTGACATAAAAATATCTGCCTTACCATCTGCAGAATACATACTGTGATGTACTCCAGAGAGTCCTGGAAGAAGTTAAGCAATAGGTAAAGGCAACATCACCACAATTAATAGTAACACAGTGGGTAATACATTTACCCATTTATATATGCATTAAGTCTAAGTTCAACAAGAATGTGGCTGACATCTACAACCTAAGCCTATAACTGTAGTAATCTTCAATCCTTTCCACAATAAAAAGACATTTGACACATAACACATAACTAACTTATTCATTTGAATTGTTTTACTATACAAGAGTATTCAACTGTTCAGATAACAAAGTCTGACTGAAAGCTCCTCTCGGGATGTGGCTGCTGTCTTGGAAGGTTTTGCTCCCACATCCAGTACATTCTGTCCTGCAGTCTCCAGAGAGCTGTCTATATCTCTGATATTGGCTAGGAAATGTTCATTGGGGGTTAATGGGGGTTCCCTAATAGGCCCTCCCCCAGTAGCCGTTTGGTCCCAGCCCACTGCAGCTGCTTGCCTGTGTGCAGTAGTTATCATGTCAATGGCCCTGTGGTGCACCTGTTCTTATGTTCTACTGTTGCTGCTCACAACATTCACATTGGACAATCTACTGCCTTATTTGCATCTAGCATGACATATGTCCCTTTTCCCTTTTCAGGAGAATGCACCAAGCTGCCAAAACCTATCAATGATTATTTGATTTTCCGCATTGGTGAAGCAGGGTCTGTGTGGATTGATACACCAGAGTGGCATACTTGTAGGTGTCCTAAAAGACAACCGAAGTATAAAACACATACGTATCACATAATTACAAAATAACTGTTTCTAGATAAAACTGAAAAGGTAGCCAGTCAGTATTACCCACCGGAGAACCATAAAACAGGCTAAAGATGTGAAATACTAACAACAGGCTGGATGCAAAACAAGAAGAGTAACAAGAACAACATATCCTTGTTTGTGCCATAACAGTAACTCACCTTTGCTCCCCTGCCAAAGAACAGTCCATTCTTGTTTGTGCCATAACTTTGCCCCCCCTCAACAAATGAACAGACAAATGATCCACTTTGCTAACAAAGCATCTTTGAAATTCTAAATGTGATATCAAATGACCTCTTCCTGAAACATTTGCACATATTTATGAAACAGCATTCCATTTTCATGTATTGACAATCATGTGTAGCAATGAATTGGCTTGACAAACATGCCGTGCCATCAGCACACTTCTACCTAATGCATACATATAAAAGTGTAGAAGCCTTTGCTTGACATTATTCTTAAATATATTCCAGCATATGCAGCATGTAGGTGACAAAATTAGAGCATACTCCTCTGTATAGATATATCCTGAAGAAAAAGCATGTTTGCAGTCTTCCAAACATATACAACTATTCTCAACATCAGTTTGGCTAGCTACAAGGTTGCCTTTTTATATGGTGTAGATTATTAACTGATTGCATCTGTCTTTGTCTGTTTCATAGATGCAAATTACAGTATAAGCATGCTAATCAGTGAATCCAACATGGTGGAGCTATTCAACAAGCTATAAAGAATCCCTGTAGATGCCATGCTAGTTTTTCCTGCAGATTTCAAAAACTTTGGAGTACAAACATGGAAAGTCTGCACAGACAAAATGTTAGGTGCTGCTGCTTTAATTTATTTGTGTTAGAGGTTGAAGCCAGTGCTGCTGCTGCTGCTGATAGGCCTAGGCTGAGAAAGAGAAAAAATGTTAGGCCCTGTTTAAGCTTTCACAGCCTACATGATGTGCAAACTGTAGAGCACTACAGGGTGGAAAAGGACACACTACAGGAACTCTGCAACTTCAGCTGCCCTCAGCTCAGAGCCAGAGCCAACCAAAGGAACCCATCACAGTGGAAACTAAGGTATGTGTAGCCCTTAGAATCTTAGCTACACATACCTTTTATAGACCAACAGGGGACATGCTGGGGGTGTCACAGGCATCAGCATCTAGGATCCTCCACAAATTCCTGGATGCTGAGCTCCAATATGCCAGTGAGAACATATATTTACCCCCGTAGTTCTGCAGATAGGGCTAGAAATATGCAAGCGTTCCACTGGGTAGCACACTACCCTGAAGTACTGGATGCCATAGATTGCACTCATGTAGAAATTAAGGCACCACCTGTGGAACAGGGTAGGCTCTACATTAACAGTAAAGGACTACCACTCTATCAACTTCCAGGTTATGTGTAATGCAAAGGGAATCATCATGAATATGTGTGTTGGCAGCCTTGGCAGTTACCATGACTCACATATTTGGTACCCCTCTCAACTGTACCAGATGTGTCTTAGGAAGGTATCCTACATACTCATTTACTGGGGGATGCAGGCTATGCACTGGAACCATGGCTGATGACACCCATCAGAAATGCAGACACACCCACAGAAGAACGCCATAATGAGGCTCACGCTCAAACCAGAAATGCCATAGAGCATGTGATGGGGTTGCTGAAGTCACAGTTCCAGTGCCTAGATACATATTGAAGAGCCCTTCAGTACAATCCATGAACATGTATAGAAATATTCACAGTATGTGTCATGTCACACAACATAATTCTGAGGAAACAGCTGCACAAGGTGTAAAGTAATAGCTCTATACCAGTAGCAGACATGCTCTGCTGTAAACTGTAGTCTGTATAACTGGAACACGCATGTGTGCAATATATGCACATGTAAAAGAGTACTTGCTGCAATCTGTAGTATAGTGTGCATCTGTTAGGAGCTGCTAGTCTTAAAAGAATAGTTATCTGTTAGAGGGTGGTAGTCTTAAGAGTAAAGGTTAAGATAATAGAGCCAAATAATTGTATTAACACATTGTATGTTTCATATGAAGGTACAACTCTTATCTCTTGTTTTCTCTCTCCTCAACCCTTATCTCTCTTTTTTTTTGTTTGTTTTGTATTATTATGTGTCTTCAAAATCTGTCCATGCCATCCATGTGTACCACATCACAAAATGCTCCACATCACAGCAGGGCAGGGCAGCCCCACAGGATCCACCTGCCCGAACTCCACCAGCCACAGCAACATTGGCCAGCATGTCTGAGAGCCAACCTGGCAGCACCAACTCTGCTGCTCCTGCACTACCTGCCCCCTCAGGATAGTCCAGTGGTTCCCTTCAGGAGCAGTGGCAGAGGTGGTGAGTTTAGTACCCATGCTGAACTGTTAGGGTCAGTGCGTAGGTTTGTCCACCACAATGTTGATGCACACTTACACTAGATGGAGGGGCTGCTCTCCATCATTTTACATAGGACCTGGAGGAGGAGAATGAGTCATTGAGCATTCCAGCCAGAGGCAGAGTAAAGTAACCCATGATGACAGTCCAGTGGGTAAGGACTCGATTCTCACTGTCACCCAGCTTGATGACAATGGGACATGGATGTCCTCATCCTCACCCCATCCATGGTGTCCACCAAACTTTTTTGCCCATCACTGTCCCTGTGTCTTGTCTTGTTTGTTTTGTCTGTCTGCAATTACTTCCTCACCTACAAAACTTATTAGAACCAGACATACCTATATCCCTTCTCTAACATTCCTCTGTCTCTCTCTCTCTCTGTCTCTCAAAAAAAAAAAAAAAGTGCCATACATATCTCTCCATTTTGCACATGTCTTCTTGACATACTTGATTTAGTCCAACTGGCTATACAACATGATTGTGTTGTGTCCATCCCTCTCTAGAGATGGCAGTCCAAATTCAGCTAATATGCTGCATATACTATCAGTTTTTACTGTTGATGAAATGGATAGCTATGGTTCTTTCCTACCTCTCTCCTGCACATTCCTGTAATGCTTTCCTTTAGTTCTTCCCCATGTTTGCTCCACATTTCACCACTGTCTTATATTCCCCATTTATTTTCCTTCTTTTCTCAATGCATTATTGCATGATGGTGTGCCTTTCACTCCAATGCTCACCAATGGTAATATGAAAGAACTTAAAAGTGTTAGATTCAGTTGTATTCAGACACACTACAATATGGCCCCAAAAAAGGAATGTATCACTGCATTAACTGCGTTAACATGTGCCATCACAGAGTCAGTTATATAGTTAGGTGTATTCCAGAGAATCAATACTAACTGTCAGACATTAGCATCCGCATTTCACCACTGTCCTATCTTCCCCATTTATTTTCTTTAATGCATTATCAAGCAATAGTATGCATCGCTCACCAATGGACCGCAAACATACTACGAAAGAACTTAAAAGTGTTAAAGTCAGTTGCATTCAAACTCAGTACCAACTGACCCAAAAAAAGGAACATATCACTACATTAACACCTACTGCCACAGAGTCACTTCAGTAAGGGAGTGTCATCCACAGACTCAATACTAACTGTCAAACTTTGGCAATGCTGTCACTGGAATAATTAAATGACATCCCCTTATGTACTACTCATTCTTAAGATCTCCCTTTATTTATTTATTTACTTTACTTGTGTTTACCAGGAAAGTCCAACTGGGCATGGATCCCATTCTCAGTGGAGGTCCGGGGAGAAAAACTCCACAAAGATCAGTACAGCAAATACAATAAATACAATACACAAGTTAATAAAGTACAGTACAGAGTCAAAAAGTTATGGTACAGTTTCAAGGCCAAGAAAGAAGCAAAAAGTAAATATACTATAAGGAGCACAGTGTGTTACAATAAACAATACAGTTGAAGGGACATGTTGTTCAGTCATTTGTTTACATTCATCAGTGGTTAGTACAGTAAACACACACATTGATTGAGTAAGAGTATAGAAAGGAGTTTTTGCAAGCTTTCATAGAAGCTTAAAGTATGATGTGATCTAATTAAGTGAAGCTACCCAGAGTCAGAACAATTACATAACCAAGAACTATGTCAGTGGGAGTGGAGGAGTTTTTTGAAATTATTTTTGTTTTCAGTGATCCTAATATCTGTGGGGATGGTATTTCATGCTTTTGCAACAGAAATGGAAGACAAGGAGTCCCCAGAGCTATTGTTGCTTTTGTCTGTGTCAGCCAGTGCTTTATTGGTGGATCTTAATAGGCATTTGTTAGAGTAGATATTAAGTAGAGCTTGAAGAGCAGGTACTCTATTGGGATAATATTGAATGTGGTTGGCTACTATAAGCTGGTTATATGTGAGCAGGTTGGGTAAGTCTAGCCAGGATAGTTGCTTAATTGCTATGCAGTGATGTGTCCTGAAGGGTGAGTCAATAGCAAGCCTAGCTATTCTATTGTAGCAGGTGTCTAGTTTGTGAGGAAGCTTGTCTTGTCTTTCGGCTTTTCGGTTAGGAGGAAGCTTGTAAGTATGAAAAAAAATTTTCATTTAAAAAACGAAATGTTAAGTAATAAATGCTATGCTCTGTTTTTAACTGATTTTATTACTATAACTACAATAACAATTTATACATAAAGATACTGTAAGGAATAATGTGCTTTCACTACAGTATTTTGACAGTATCTGTATTAGGCACAAATGTCAAACATATTACTATTTCTTACGTTAAGCCACCATATCTCATTAGTTTCTTTAGACTGCAAATGTAAAAAATCATCTCACTTGATAGCGATATATAGATTGTTCCCATGTATCCATAAACATTTCCCAGAAATTTTGTTTCATTTGTATAAAGATTTAATGCAAATAAAATTCAGTGCTAATAAAGATTGGAATGATGTCTAATATTGTGTTAAAATGTCTGAATTTCTTTTCCTCTCCACCTTTTTCTCTCTTATTATTATTATTTTAAATATGCATCCCTTTGTCCTTCTTTTTGATCTTTTTTACCTTCCTTCCCATTTCTATTAATTTTTCAGTGGATTTGACAAGATCACCCCAACTGTCTGCCTCCAAGGTCAGGGAACATTCACCATCTGCCCATCCATGAACATCCTTACAGGATAAGGGCTGTAGTACCAGTCCTGTATGTACCCTGGCATATGGTTGCCTGGCAAGTCTCACTGACCATGGGCTTCTGCAATTTGTTGAGAATATAGTAGATCAGGTAGTGAGGAGAAAGCTTCAGTCATTCCAGGATGTACTTCAGCAAGGTTTTGCTGACCACTGCACCACTAACACAGGCCCCTGCCCTGTTAACCTCTGGGTCCTCCACTACAATACCATCAGACTGTGGAAATGTTTGAGATCTTGTGTACTGAGGCTTCCTTAGGGCTGAACTTGTCTTCATCCTCATCCTATTTCCTACTCAAACTACCCTCTTATATAAGAAATTTGACAAAAACAGGGATTCTGTCTTCTGACAAAAACATAGTGCCCCTCCTCTTCCACCTCTTCCAGCACAACCTTCTTGATTTTTTCTTTTTCATAGGAACATAGGCTCATAGGAGATTACTAGGCTATTGACCCGGAGGTCATTTTAAACCTAGCTGTTTTAATCCAATGTAATATCATAGGGGTACTAATCAATACCCAAGATTGCATTTAGTGATTACTGCCTATGTCCAGGAGGGTAGTGTGTGCTATTCCAGGTAAAAATGTATGGTTCCCCATCCCCCATCCAGACTGATCTTGAAGGATGCCATAGATTTGCTCTGTTTCACATGAATCGGTAGCCTGCTCCAAAGATGCGACAGTCACCGGGAGATAAATCTGTCCCTCCAGCATGTCCTGTTTAAGTTGCAGGCCATATTTAAGTCCCTGGAATGGGTAGCCCTAGGCCCATTTGAATTATGGATATGCAGCAAGTTCATTAGGTTTGGATCTTGGGTTGCTCTACAGGCCAGGCATAAGTCTTCCCTAAGAAATCTATGCAATATGGAGTATAGTGACATGGATTCAAGTCTGTTTCCCTCTTTATAATGTCTTCCCTTTTCAATCTTTCCTCTCTCCCCCTTTCTATTCTTTAAAGAAAATAGCAGGGTGTTCTACATAAGGATACCCCTATATAAACATATCAACCCCTTTATCTTTTATAAAAGTTAAACTAAAACAAAAAGTAACGCTGCTGTCCAAAGGTCCAGACTTAGAAAACATAAAACGAAATATGCAGAAAAAATACAAAGCTGGACCACCACGATGAAACAATGAGCTTTTAATCCAGTAAAAAAGTTGATAAGCGCTTTCACGTACACACTGAGTATGCTTCTTCAGATCTGAAGAAGCGTACTCAGTGTGTACGTGAAAGTGCTTATCAACTTTTTTACTAGATTAAAAGCTCATTGTTTCATCGTGGTGGTCCAGCTTTTATAAAAGTTAATAATAAACGCTCTGCTGTCCTCCACTTGCCTTAACGCTTTCACTTATGCTTGCACATATCTGTATTCATGCTCAATATCTGATTATGTACAAAACCATACAAAGCCTAACAATTTCAAATATTACTTCACACATACTTAACTTCAGTTACCTTATTCTTTTGCTGCAAGTGGGTATAATTATTAAAATGCCTTTACATTTACTTAGCATGAATAACCTCTGCTAAGTATATTTGCAGATAGGTATAGCGGCGCTCTTCATGGATAATCACTATGTAAGTGTGAAGCTTGGGACTATGAATACCACCCTATTTTTTTATTTTTTTTTTAGTTTTTGTATACTTTTGGCACATCCACAAATTACAACCAATTAAACTGAGAAAATCATATTTTTTTTACATAGATGCTTTTAATAAGTCATTACATTCAACAAGATTCAGGTATTTCTGATTTTACTTTGAATAGTCAATAAAAATATTTAATATATATTGACAGAACTATGCTTTCATATTGTTTTCATGTAGGTTTTAGATTGTTTTCTGGAGTAGATCAATTTTTATGAAGTAATTATTGTGCCAGATTTTATTTTTCTCATCTCTGACATTTTGATAAATGGCTAGTCATTATCATGGATGTGATAAAATCCTTGTCTTTACTAATTTTCCTAATTAGGAAACTCTCCAGCTTAGTTCAGTGGGATGAGGCAACATGTCTGGATGGCACAGTGGTGCAGTGGTAGCATTGCCACCTCACAACAAAAGGTTCTTCAGTTTGATTCTCAGCTGGAGTGTCTTCTGTGTGGAGTCTGCATGTCCTCCCTCCATTTGTGTGGGTTTTCTTGGGGTACTCTGGTTTCCTCCCACATTACAAAGACACATATCTGGAGTGTTTCTCCCCTGGCCTCTGCTGAAAATTGGCTTTGTTCCAAGTCAAAATTTTTTGGTAAACAAATGTTAAATATATAAAAAAATATATATAAATATGCTGCTAATCAAGTTCATCCTGCGATCATCGGTTTGATTCTCTAAATTTCTACTCTATACAGTGTGACTCTCAGCAAGTCATTTAGCAGTGCTACTAGGTCACCCTAGAAAATTTTCTTTTATCTAGAGTACTTCCAGTTTAACAAATTTATAATAAGCAATAAACAAAAAACTGCCATAACATTTGACCTATTTGTAAAGAAGTTTGATAAAGCATTAACCTGTTCAGAACTTTGAAAAGCATTTTATCTGTGAGAATGTTCACTGTCATGTCAGAATATTACATTAGCAGTTTGGTAACAAATGGCTAGAGCACTAGACTTCAAGTAAACTGTGAAAAAACATTTAAAGCCTGTGTTACTGAATCTCGCAGGAGTCTATTTTGCTCTTCAGTATTTGGCTGTTGACAGCACTCTAACATGCAATCCAAAATTAAGAAACTACACAGGATGAAAGCACAATAAAAAAACACTTTCCTTCTAGGTTGCTGCTGATTCAGTCCACTGCAAGGATTTTGACAACTTTTTACAGACAGGTCTGCAGTGTTCCATCCTTTTATGAAAGCCTTCTACATGACAGATATCTGAGCTTGACTTTCAGTGAAGAATCAGAGCGTCTGTTTTCGATCGCCTAGCTTCTGAGTGGATGCTGGCTGGATTTTGAGTGGCTAGCTTTTGTAGGGCCAAACCCTTACATATTTTAAATACCCAGAGATTTGTTCAGTTCAGTACACTGCTGCACAGAGCAAAGCAGCATGAAACAGTATTAATACTACTGTCTAAGATGTACAAGGACTTACTCTACACTACATAAAACAACCTATACATCTGTGTTGTGGAAAAACAAACTTGACTGCCTTCTCTCTCACAGCATTTTTGCACTGTTATGGTTGGTGTTATTAGTGCCTTATTACTCACCGTGAAAGCACCTCTTTCTTAACATATGAACTTATTCATTGCATGTCACCTGTTTGCATCACTGAAATTAATACTGTTGTTCCTCTGTCAAATGTGTTATGATGTTCAAGTAATGTTGAACACTTGCTCCTTGTTGTTGTTGTATTATTACTCATAACTTGTAGTTTCTGAGGTAATTCCCCATGCTCGTAATATTTTTTCAGGCAGTTTTCACCATTACCGGTTACTAATTCCATGTGGATAGAAAAATTAACTTGGTATATCAGTTATCATTTGCATTTTTGATCACAGGTATTGTCACATTTGTACTTATTATGACTATTGTATTATTGCAGCATTTAAAGCCATTACTTCACAGTACTGCTGTAAACAGTACTGAATTATGCTACTTCATATACATTTGTTGCTTCTACTGATTGCTCTGCTGTTACTGCACTGTATTTTTTTTCTTTCTATACATATGCTGCAGTTGTGATAATTCATTTAAAATTGCTGTAACTTGTCCTGTACAGTTACTGAACATCCACCTCTTAGGTTAGACTATCTGTTTCTCATCGCTGTTACCAGTTAGGTAGGAACTAATCAGCTTATTGTTTTTCCCATTGTTTCCACTTCATCTCTCTTTTGACCATTGCTGTTGTTGCATTGCTGCTTGTACTGACTGTTCATTTCTTATCGCAATTGAAACTATTGGTTTCAATTACCACAGTGGAGACAATTGGATAAGACTATTTCTATTAAATTTACCACTTGCCAATAATTGCTTGTTTTATTTATTTATTTTTCATTATTAGTATTCGTTTACAGGGAAAGTTTAAATGGGAAAAAATGGGAGAAAAGATCCACAGGGAGCTACAAATATAACATGAATACTTAAAGAATGAGCTTAAATGCACAGTTACAATGGCTATACATGTACAAAAATTAAATGGAATTGAGACATTGAATATTTACAATTATACAATAGGAGCTTGTTAGTATTCAGAAATGTGCACACTGATTGGTCAGCCCAACCAGTGTGCCCATTGTAAAATTAAACATATGCCAATAAAAAATTCCAGCCATTGAAGTCCAACTGGAGTTTCTTCTACACTATATGCTGAGGAAGTACACTCAAATGACCAGATTTTTACAATGTTCAAAATTTTGCCTCGTATTTTAGGCCCATCCCTCATAAAATTTGTGGTTTTCTGACTGAGGAGTGAAGTCCCTAAATAATAACACTGCATTTCAGTTTCAGTATATCCATCAGTGAATGCATGATAGCATAAATCCTGTTATTCTAGCAGCTTTCTAAGTTTATAAGAGCAACATTTAAAATAGGAACCTTTGTCCCCTTTATTTAAGGCTTTGCACATTTCGTGAGCTAAGAGGTGAAGAGATATGTACAAAGGGCAGAGTAAATACAAGAAAAATTAAGTATGCTCTGAAAAACTAAAGATGCATACCTGATTTCCCTTGTATTTTTGCCCTGTCTCTCCCATACCTCTAAACTGTCTGTATTTTAAAGTTTTTTTTTTTTCAAAATAAAGCAACGGGGATCTTGTGTTCTTCATTGCTTGCTTGCTTTCCAAAGCACTGATGATCTGTGTAAACATGGGAACGTAAGTCTAATATACGTGCACAGTAAATCAACAAAGTGGAAGAATGCAGAAACGATGCAGAGGAACACATCAGGTCTGTTTTACAAAGACATTATTTAAGGAAAGTAAGAAATTTCTTTCTCAAATAATGTCATTGTATACTACCAATAACCAAATCGTGGGTGCGGGTATATTGAAGATTTACCATGGTTGGATTTGTTGAATTGCTTGGGTTCACCCTTGTGATTAAACCATGCCAGCCAGCCATGGGTAAATTTTCAGCATACCACACCCACTCATCAGTTATTGCTTAAATAATAAACATAAAAATTATCACATAAGAATTATATTGATTTTGTAGAAATGTCAAGAGAAAAATTAAAAAAACAGTCAAATTTATCACTAGGTAATATTTCATGCAGTTAGGGAAGTTTGTGAGGGTATAGTATAGTACAGAACAGGAAGTGGAGACTTTGGTTGTGATTATATAGTGTACGCATGAAAAAGAGGTAATGGAACAGAGAGCATTATATTTGTATTATTTCCTGCTAGCACTACAGATGGATTGAGAAGAAGCTGAGTGCCAAAAGGAGATAAGAATTTAAGAGTGCCACAGTATAAAGACAAAATGATCAGTTTCAACAATTGGCTAAAGTATTGGTGTCATTCAAAGGGGATCCAGTGTCTGTCAGCCTGGGATGACATGCTCGACAAGCCACGTTGCTTCGCTAGGGACGGCTTGCACCTGTCACCCTTAGGCTTTCGTATACTGGCCAAGGCTCTTGCCACCCCCATAGTGCCTTTTTTAGGCAAGGCTCAAAGGACAAACCCACCTCCATAGATAACCCAAGGATAAAAAAACTAATGGTAATGCTACTCAATGCCAGAAGTTTAAACCTCAAGATGCATGCACTCGAAGCTCTCCTCAGTATGGAGAAAATCGATGTCTGTGCAGTAACAGAAACCTGGTTCAAGACTCCTGAGAGCACCCCAGCACTACCAGGTTATAACTCATACCATGCTTTTCGGCCCCAAAACTCGGACCGAAGCACAAAAGGAGGGGGAGTATCTATATTCATCAAAGATACCTACACCTCCAGGTTAGTGGCACTGCACGAAGCATCAGAAACCATCCATGTGCAACTAACAACGGGCAAAACTGCCTTTCAGTTTGTAGCCTGCTACAGATCACACTCCCTTTCACAGGAACCCCACTTGGCATTCCTGAAAACACTGGAGAATATGAAGGTCTCTCCAAACACTATGTTATTGGGTGACTTCAACTACCCAAACATTGACTGGGAAAACTACTCAAGCCCAAACACCCTCGCCCAACGGTTCCTTGAATTTATAAACTCTAACGCGATGGAACAACTGGTCACCACTCCCACAAGAGGGAACAACATATTGGACCTGGTCATCACCAACATGGGGACTCTATGTTCCACACCAGAGGTAAACCCCTCATTGGTAAGATCAGACCATAAACTAATTTCCCTGGACATCCATATCCCATCCCCATCCCCAGCCAAGAAAATCACTGTAAAGAATTTCTCAAAAGCTAACTTCACACTTCTCAAGACTGAGGTGGAATCCTTCAAAGCCCCCGGGCCAGAGGATAATACAGCCCAATCCGCAGAATCCTTTACAATTGCATTCTATGAGCACCTGCAGGAATGCATGGATCATGCTATCCCAAATAAAACCAAGACTCACTCCTCCAAAAACAGGAGACCTGTCTGGTGGACCCCGGCCATAAATAAGCTATACAACAGAAGGAGGAAGCTACTACATGACAGAGCAAAATCCCAAAAAGGGAAGGAGTCTCTGGTCAGTATTAGCAAGAAACTATGATCCCTCATAAAATCATCAAAGGCCAGTTTCTAAAGAAAAATTGCCCTAGACACTAAAAATAATCACAAGGCCGTCTTTAGTTATGTCAGGAATATGGGTGGAAACTCCCAGATATGCTCTGAATTGTTGCATAACGGTACAAAATATACCGAACCTACAGACATAGCCAACATCCTGGCAGACAGATTCTGTGCTAACCCCCCCCCTCCCCCTCAAAGGAGCAAATGCCTGTCCCAAATGAATGTAACCTCCCTGACATCACAGATGCACAGGTGAAAGCTGCCCTCTCCAAAGCAAAAAACACAGCGTCTATGGGACCGGACGGTGTCCCAGGCTGTGTCTTACATGAGCTCCAAGAAGAACTGAACCCTCACATTAAGTCCCTGTTCAAACTTAGTCTTACTACAGGATATGTACCCAAAGAATGGCGTACAGCTACAGTGGTCCCACTCCACAAAGGTGGCGCCACAACGGACCCCAGGAACTATCGCCCCATAAGCCTGACTAGTCTGGTTTGTAAAGCTATGGAGCGTATTATCATGGAACTCATAAACACAGACATTGGGAGCCTCCAGACACTGGACCTTACCCAATTCGGCTTTGTTAAGGGCAGATCTTGCCTCTTAAGCCTAGTTGATTTCTTTGAAACAGTTACCAAAGCCATAGATGAGGGCAAGGTAGTCCACACAGCCTACCTGGACCTCGCAAAAGCCTTCAACACAATACCCCACTTGGGCATCATAAATAAGCTTACCAGCTTAAATATCAACCCCTATATCACAAGATGGGTTGCAAACTGGCTCAGGGATAGAACCCACATGGTCAGAATCGCAGGTGCCACGTCCGAATCCAAACCAGTTACAAATGGCATCCCACAAGGCTCAGTTCTGGGACCTCTCTTATTCGGTATATACTTCTCTGAGGTTCAGGCTAACACGGGGGGGACTATGGCTGACAAAGTCCGCAGATGACTGCAAACTGGGAGCCATAATCAACTCTCCAGCTGACACAAGCATCCTCTAAAAGGGTCTCACAGAGACGGATGCTTGGTGCCAGAACCACGGCCTCAAGCTAAATGCTAAAAAGTGCATAGTCATCCCCTTTGGGAAAAACAAAGTGCCCACAAATTACCACATAGGTGGTAATCCATTAAGTACGAAACAAGTAATTAGAGATTTGGGGACCAACGTAGATAGTAATCTCTCCTTTGATAATCACGTTGCCAAAGTGGTTAGAAAGACCTTCTATATAGCCCACCTTATCACGAAAGTGTTCGCATCTAGATCAAGAGAGGTCATTGTGCCCCTCTACTCGTCACTCATCAGGCCCATAATTGAATACAATGCCCCTTTTGGGATGTACCTTACCCAACACCTGCAGCAACTGGAGAGACCCCAAAAGTACCTCACCAAGAGGATCATGGGCTACAAACAGATGTCCTATGCAGCTCGACTAAAGAAACTACAGCTCTACTCAGTTGCTTACCGCCTACTGAGAGGCGATCTATGCCTGACGTACAAAGCCATGTCTAACCCAGAATTAATGGACATGCTCCACCTCAAAAAATCCAAATCCCTTAGAGCTACACGCTCCAGGGACTTAAACCTCAGCACAAAAATAAATAGGACATGCTTGCGGGACAGATTCATTTCCCAGAGGCTCCTCTCACTCTGGAATAGAATACCAATTCATGTTAGACATAGACCCTCGCTGACCCTCTTCAAGCGAAATCTGGACACGTGGATGGGAAATCGCAAATTCACCCCTGGGATCTCTTCTGTGTCCCTGCTCGACAGAGGCACAGTAAACTAATCTTAAAGGGCTACCTTCTGTGACCTACTATACAGAGGCACAGTAGGCTAATCTAATAGGGAGGCGAAAGCCAAATACACTTGGGCTAGGCTTATAAATGCCCTAGGGCAGATAGCCTAGTATCTACCTATGAACCTATAAGAGTAGAAAGAAGTGGAGGATGAATGACAAGGAAAGGGTAAGGTTTTCAGTCACAGCAAGTGAATTATGAGGGGAAAAGTTATTAAATTTGTGAGAAAAGTAGTGCTGTACAGAGATATTGGGGATAAAGTAGCAGTATTTGAATATTTACATACATTTATACCAAGAGTACGTTATTAACCCGTCTTGGTTTATCATGCCCCTCTGAGTGTACTGGCCAATACTGAATCATAGTACTCATCCCTTGTGTAGGCATTCTGATAGCATTGGGTGTTTTGGGCAGTGTAACAAATTCTTCATACTTACAAAAAATCCTTAATTGCTACCCCGCAAGTATTCAGTATCTGAGCAGTGTTAATATTTATTAAACATAGATGCTATCTTCTCACCTCCAAATGCATTTAGCAAGCAAAGCTCATGCCTGTATGTGCTCTCTCTCTCTCTCACTCTCTCTCTCTCTAATCCCCACACATACATTCACCTACAGCACAGGGCATCTCCTCTACACTCACTTACAGTGAGCTGGGTAAGAAAAAACTACATAAGTCTCAAGACTAAGGACTAGTATCCCTCAGCATTTTGTTTACACAACAACATACTCACATTCGTTCTGCATGTCAGCTGCCAGTACACATTCCTCTGGGAATTGCAAGGATGCAAACTACAATCCCTTAAGGCTCATTGTGACTGAATCTACCCACCGTAATGTTTTAATATTAGGTGACTGTATTGCAAGGCATATGGAGACCACTCTCATTCAGACAAGATAAAAAGAAGATGACAATTAACTGTCTTTCAGGAAGTAGGATTTGGGATACCTCCATTCTGGCAAATATGGTTGTGATCTGGTAGTGGATTATGAGTTGGTGAATATCCTAAGTTGGTTTACCCAGAGAGACAAGGATAAGGATATAATTTGTGTTGTTATGCATGCATCAAAGAAAGGAAACACACTGGTCTGGTCTTGAGTGGTATTTTCCATTGCACAGAATAATATGGAGATCCAAAGAAAAGTGGTTTAAAAATTGACTGTGTAGCTGATATCATCCTAGGAGGGCCAATATGTGTCATATTGGTATGGGATGGATACCAGGCCTTACTACACTGCCAGATTTGGTCTGCACCTCTTTTTTAACATCTTTCACATTGTGACTAAAGCTTTTGCTGCCCCCATGGGGCATTTATTAGGTCTGGCAAGTGTGCCGGATATTTTAGCCTACTAAAGTCAAATTCATAGGTTCATAGGTTCATAGATAAGTACTAGACTATCTGCCAGAAGACATTTATAAGCCTAGCCAGAATGTGTTGGCTTTCACTGCCCTCTTAGATTAGTTCCCTGTGCCTCTGTCCAGCAGAGCCACTGAAGTGATCCCCGGGGTATACTTTCTGTTTCCCATCCACTTGTCAAGGTTTATTTTGAACAGTGTTAGCAAGGAGTTCTGCCTAATGTAGATTGGAATCTTGTTCCAAAGCATGGGAAGTCTCTGGGACAGGAATCTATCCCTCCAGCATGTCCTATTTATTGTTGTGGTGAGGTTTAGATCCCTAGAGCGTGTGGCTCAAGTGGATAAGGTTTTCTTTAGGTGGAGGATGTCCATCAATTCTGGGTTGGACATGGCCTTGTATGTCAGGCAGAGATCACCTCTGAGTAAGTGGTATGCAAAGGAGTACAGCTGGAGTTTCTTCAGTCGAGCTACATAGGGTATCTCTTTGAGGCCAGTGATCCTCTTGGTGAGGTACTTCTGTGGTCTTTCCAGCTGTTGCAGGTGTCTTGTAAGGTACATCCCAAATGGGTTTGATGAGTGATGAGTAGAGGGGTACAATGACCTCTTTTGATCTGGATGCAAACCCTTTTGTGATTAGGTGGGCCACGTAGAAGGATTTTCTAACCACTTTGGCAATGTGATTATCAAAGGTGAGATTACTATCTATTTAGGTCCTCAGATCCCTTATTATGTCCTCCGTATTCATAGGACTAAAACCTATGTGGTAGTTTGTGGGTACTTAGTTTTTTCCAAAGGGGATGACTATGCACTTTTTGGCATTTAGCTTGAGGCCATGATTTTGACACCAGGTATCCGTCTCAGTGAGACTCTTTTGGAGGATGTCTGTGTCAGCTGGAGAGTCAATTATAGCCCCTAGTTTGCAGTCATCTGTGAACTTGGTCAGCCATAGTCCTCTTCTGCTTGCCTGTACTTCTGAGAAGTATATGCCGAACAGGAGGGGTCCTAAGACTGAGCCCTGGGGAATGCCACTTGTAACCAGTTTAGAGTTGGACCTAGCTCCCGCAACTCTCACCATGTGGGTTCTGTCCATGAGCCAGTTGGCAACCCATCTTGTGACGTAGGGCTTTATGTTCAGGCTGGTGAGCTTGTCTATAATACCAGAATGGTATTGGTGTTGAAGGCCTTTGCGAGGTATAGGTAGGCTGTGTGTACCACCTTTCCCTCATCTACAGCTTTGGTAACTGTCTCAAAGAAGTCCACCAGGTTTAGGAGAGGCATGATCTGCCCTTAACAAAGCCGAACTGGGTAGGGTCCAGTGTTTGGAGGTTCCCAATGTCTCTGTTAATGAGTTCCATGATGATGTGCTCCATAGCCTTGCAGACCAAGCTAGTCAAGCTTAATGGGTGATAGTTCCTGGGGTCTGTTGTGGCTCCACCTTTGTGGAGTGGAATAACCATTGCTGTGCGCCACTCTATGGGTACATAGCCTGTGGAGAGGCTGAGTTTGAACAGTGTGTTTAGGTGAGGGGTTAGTTTGTCTTTGATCTCATGTAGAACGCAGCCTGGGACACCGTCAGGTCCCATTGATGCTGTGTTTTTGGCTTTGGAGAGGGCTGTTTTAACCTGAGTGTCTGTCATTTCAGGGACTCTACATTCTTCTGGTATGGTTATGGGCCCTTTTGGGGGTGAGAGTGGGGGTGATGTTTGCACTGAACCTGTCTGCCAGGATGTTGGCGATATCGGACGGATCAGTGTATTTTGTACCATTCTGCACTAACTGCGAGCAGATCTGAACATTGCCACTTAGATTCTTGACATAGCTAAAGAATGTCTTGTGGTTATCTTTGGAGTCCTTGGCAATTTTTCTTTTGAAGCTCGCCTTGGATGATTTTATGAGGGATCGTAGTGTCTTGCTGATACTGATCAGGGATGTCTTCCCTTCTTGGGATTTTACTCTTTTCTGTACTAGTTTCATCCTTCTATTGTATAGCTTGTTTATGGCAAGAGTCCACCAGACTGGTTTCCTTTTCTTGGAGGAGTGAGTCTTGGGTTTGCTTGGGATAGCGTGATCCATGGATTCTTGTAGGTGCCCGTAGAATGCATTAGTAAAGGATTTTGCAGCTTGGACAGCGTTATCCTTTAGCATGGGGGCTTTGAAACTTTCCAACTCGGTCTTAAGTAACGTGAAGTTTGCTTTTGAAAAGTTTTTCTTTGTGGTTTCATTGTCTGGGGGTGGGGGCAGAATGTGGATATCCAAAGTGATTTGTTTATGGTCAGATCTAACCAGCGAGGGGTTGACCTCCAGTGTGGAACACCGGTCGCTCATGTTGGTGGGACTGTTGACCAGTTGAACCAGGGTGTTTGAGTTTATAAATTCTAGGAAATGTTGGGCAAGGGAGTTAGTACTTGAGTAGTTCTCCCAGTTAATGTTTTGGTAATTGAAATCACCCAATATTATGGTGTTTGGTAGGACCTTTATGTTTCCCAGTGTTTCCAGAACCATGGAATGGGGGTCCTGGGACATGGTGGGTGATCTGTAGCAAGCTACAATTTGAATTGCAGTTTTGCCCATTGTTAGTTGCACGTGGATGATTTCTGAAGCATCGTGCTGTGCCACTAACCTGGAGGTGTGGGTATCCTTGATGAATATGGATACGCTCTCACCTTTTGTGTTTTGGTTCAGGTTCTGTGGCCAAAGTCTATGGTATGAGTTGTAGCCTGGTAGTGCTGGGGTGCTCTCTGGAGCCTTAAACCAGGTTTCTGTTACTGCACATATATCAATTTTCTCCATACTGAGGAGTGCCTCGACTGCATGCATTTTGAAGTTTAGACTTCTGGCATTGAGTAGCATTACCCTCAGTTTTTTGTTACTTGTGCTATTTACAGTGGTGGGTTTGTCTTTTGAGCCTTGCCTAAAAAAGGCACTATGGGGGTGGCAAGAGCCTTGGCCAGTGTTCGAAAGCTTAAGGGTGACAGGTGCAAGCTGTCTCTAGCGAAGCAGTGTGGCTTGTTGTGCATGTCATCCCAGGTGGGCAGACACTAGATCACCTTTGAATGACACCAGAAACTTAGCCAATTGTTGAAATTGAGAATTTTTTTCTTTATACCGTGGTATCATTCTTGGTGAGGGCAGGATGCTACTCAGGGTCAGGGTCATACCGGCCTGGGCTACGTGATCAGAGAGCTCTTCCATGTCTCTTTTCATGTAGTCCAGGAAGGTACAGCTCAGGTCATTCACACCAACATGGACACTGATAGAGTCATATTTGTACTTGTTCTGGAGTGACCTAAGCACTTGTGTTATGTGGCGGATCCTGGCACCCGACAGGCAGCTAACAGTAACCTTCTCCTTATTCAGCCTAGTGAGTGGGATGTCAGTGTGCTTGACTATAGAGTCACCTATTACTAGTATATTGGGTATGTTATTTTGCCTTAAGGGCTGTGATTGCATGGCACACTGGTTTTGTGAAGTATGTGTTTCTTGGTTTGTGTTGGGGTGGTGGAGGTTGCTTGGATGTTTGCTTTGGAGGTCTCTGTTGCTTTTGCAGATTTTTATTTAGAGCCTCCGAGTATGTTTTCATGTATTTATGTGTGCTTTTTGCCAGTGCTGATTTAATGAATCTGTGTGAGACTGGTGGTGTGATGCATGTATTTCCCTTCTCCTCTTGACTGTCTGATCCAGTCATGGGTTGAGAGAGCTTAGCCTCCAGTTTGGCTGTATAATTGCATCTCTCACATGTGTTAGTGTTTGGTGGTAGGAGGAGAGGGTTGTCTGTGTACATGAGGCAGTTGTAACATTGCCTCAAAACGCCCAGATGCACCACATGGACTATTGAGTACACCTGAAACTGCCCTTTGGACATGCCTGGATAGATACAGTGAACTGTTTTACTGGATGGCTGGTAAGGTTGGATAGAGAGCCTTGTCCTTCTGTACAGTACAGGAGGGTGTAGTGCTAGGGTTTATAAGTGCTTTTTATGAGTTTTGAGCAAGTGCCGGGCTGAGAAATGAGTGGCTTGAGTACTTCAGTTGAAGGTTTGTCTAGTTCCAAGGGAAAAATTGAAGAGGAGACTTTGTGGAGCCGGGGATAGTTATACCCTAGCTAACCGGTGTTGCCCGGCACGCAAAACCGGGCAAATGCGTTTTTTATAGCAGGGGAAATGAAAGAGATAGAAATTAGCCCAACATGGCCAATAAACTACTAATTTCTGGGTTCAAAACACATAAAGGTGGCAGTACTCAGTGAAAAGAGTCCTTGAAGAAAAAACAGCCTGAACTTGAGGCTGTCTTGCACTGTCTATGCATTTGCAATTACAGGGACATGCTTTCAAAGGAATAAAATTATTGCCTCTATTTTTTGGTTAGGTTCCTTTCATGTTTTGATGCATAGAGGCATATGTAGGAGAAAATCAGTATTTTTCAAGACAAGAATATCATTACTTCAAGGCTGACTCTTCATGACCCCCAAACTTTATCTGTTTACTTATTTCTTTTATTTAATCTAGGTTACCCATGTACATGAAGGAAATTCATGAACACTTTTTAGCCAAGCAAGGATAACAGACATAAATATTTATCATTACAAAAAAGTAATGCATAAGTTAGACTGCATACACATACATCTATGTACATCAGTCTATAAAACAAAACAATTGTCAAGATACAGCAAAGACATGATTTCAAACTAATGAAATCCTCCCTCTATTTTTCAGTTTAATGCCTTTCATGTCTTCATGCTCACAGACAATTGCAGGGGAATATCAGAATTTTTCAAGGATATCATTACCTCAAGACTGATTCCTCAAGACCCCAGACTTACTTCATTTATTTATCATAAATTAACCAAGTAAATGAACAGATCCAATGAACTTTTTCACAGATGATTAGGGCTGAGAAGTCAAGGATAGTAGACATAAATATTCATCATTATAAAAACACGTTTCATGAGTTAAGATGCATAAACAAAAAACAATGTATATCAGTTTAGAAAACAAAAATATTTTTAAGCTACAGCAATATGTTTTTTTCTTTTAATATCAGTTCACCACCTGCAGCATTTTCACAGTAATACATCTGGTTCAGAGTTTAGTATCCAAGATGTTTAGAAAGGTATGCTCCTGTATAGCAGAACAATTTTCACAAAAAACAGAGGGGAAAAACATATGGAAAGTGCCTGTTTTGCAGGATTGATTTATTTAACTAGAATTTACCTATTAAACAAATGGAGAATTATTGCCTGTTAGCACTATAAGGTTCAATATCATTAAAACTTTTTATGTCAGTTCAATCCAAGTTACATGATGGGCAGTTGTCTGTATACAATGTGACAATCAGGCAGAATGAGACTTGTTTTACTTGAGCACTACAGAAGTAGCTAAGAAGCTCATGGATATAGGCTGTGCTGTTTTAGGCAAGGACAGGCTCACATAAGTAGCCTATGCTACATTGAACATTAATAACAACCATTTTTAAATGTTTTCCCCTTTTTGCCCTTCTCCTTCTGTATATATAATAAATGTAAACTGGTAAGCATGTGGTGGGATAGAGATGTATTTCTAGGATAAATGAAATAGAATATCATCCCTTATTTTGGAATATATTACAGTTGTTAACTGACAAGATGGACCCTTGAGGGATATCTTGAACTGGTGTATGTGCTCTGTTTTCCAGTTTTATTTTTCCTTTATTTTTCATTCAGAAATATCAGAATTTTTGAAAATACTTTCTTAGGGGTTTATTACTATGAATGCTGATCTGAAAAAGTATATACACTTATGAATCCTGAGAGGATACCTCTGATTTCTAATACTCAGTGTATGCTGAAGAAGGAGACAGTATCCTTTATGTAGTATTTTATATGTAAATCTATTGATAAGTTATACTCTAGCTGTTACTGGATGACATTTACTTTATCCAGTGTAATGCAAGCGAACTCAGTATTGGTGGATAGGTTAACAAACTTAATAATTTTCTTTTCTGCAGTTTGAAGTATTGCAGCACTCTGAGCAGAGAGAAGTACTATAGTTGTTTGTCATATTCCATTGTCGGGAGCAGTTTATTTATTGCTGTAGCATATCCAGTTTCATTTAAGACCAAATTTTATATTTTGTAGGTGATTGTTAGCTATGTTAATACATTGTTATCCTGGGTTTCCTTATCTGGATTAAAAAGTATTTGAGCTCTAAAACAATGTTAGATATTTTTGTTGTGTGGTCCACGGTCAGTAATTGTAATTGCTGCAGTATTTTGTAACTTTCATGATGTTCTGCATCCCATTACAATTGTTTTTTTTGTCGTATTGTCAAACCAGTTCAATATAGCTTTGTAATTTTCACACATTTCTCTGTTTAGTGTGGATTTATATATATATATATATATATATATATATATATATATATATATATATATATATATATATATATATATATATATATATATATAATGCTACAAATCTGCATATAGAATGCGATTGGTTTGTGGCAGATCCCACATGAAGTCAGTAGTGACAGAAGAAAACAGCAATGCCCTTAAACTACCACTTGTGGGACCCCTTTATTGATGGCCACCATATCAAAAATTATATCTGGCCAAACAATGTTCAACATTCTGTTAGTAAGATAACTCTCAAACCATTGAGGGACATCTGTATAAATCCAATATCTGTTAACTTCTAAAGGAGTACTGTATAATCAACCGTTTCAAAAGTGCTTTTTAGGTCTAGGCATATAGAGCATCTTTGTAATAATATATTTCATGAAGTTACAAATGAATTTTTCAAGAATAATTATCGTTTCTGTAATGATTTAACATATTAATGGGGGAAACATACATTGGAGTCACACAGTTGCAATGTTTTAACTAACTTTATCATCAAATAACTTATAGAAAAGTATATAAATTCTTTATACTTTAGTGGACGAAGAATGTGTCTATAATTTAATAAGCTAAGGAGTATATGAGGATAACTTACTATATAAATAATTTTTAGATCTGAATCATGACTTAGTAGATAATAAAAGGTTAGTATTATAAATAATATAAGCAGTTTGCAGAAATTGTTAAGGAGCACTCTTCCATAAAGGACAATTACAAACATCAAGTTTTCCTCATCACAAAGTAATGTACTTCAGACATCTATGAATACCGCATTATTTTATTACAAACTGTTACAGCAGTATCTAATATATCACTTATTACACTGCAGCTAGTTCAATCAGAGTGGGATGTACTTCACAAAAGAGTGGTTAGCAAAATAGTCATGTGGGGAATTAGACATAGATAATTGAATGAGCAAGATTCTGCAAAGAGTACCATGAAACTATCACACTAATAATCTCACATATTGTCCTCATTATCAAATTTATGTTACTAAATCACTCAGCAGTTAACTAACAGTCATACTAATCAGCTTCATATAAAGACTTCACAGATGAACAAACAAAAACTGTTGACAGCATGTAAATAGTCTAAATGACTACTGTGATACTACACAAGTATTATTAAGTGTTGTTCACTGAATATCTATCTTAGTTATCTTATTTATTATCTCTCATAGAGGTAAGTTGGAATCTTAGAATTCAAAGCACGACCACCTAAAAATGTCTTGTTTTATTAAATAGTTTGCCCCCCCATGCCCTCCCAATGATCCTCACATCTTCATAATAAGAGCAAATTACTTGAAATACAAGACTTGATGACTGAAAGAGTTGTGACACATTCAGATAACTGGGATATAGGACAATCAAATGTTGGTGAGGTGCAGCACAGTCAAATATCTGAGAAAGGAAAGACAGTTGAGTTACATACAAATATAGACTATCTTTTGAAAAGAAAAAAAAGAAAGAAAAAACTTCCCTATGGGTAAAATATGAACTGCCCACAACTCTGCCTTTATGTAATGTAATATAAATACATCATACATAATACATAAAACATAAAACTTTAGCAATGTCAGTTTTACATCAATGTCACCAAACACACCATTTTGTGTGTCATCATTTCTGCCACTTCAGTTCAGTGATGCCTGATAAACAATTACCAAACAACAGCAAGGATAATCTGTATCCAGAAGTGGTCTCTGCATCCATCAGTTTCAGTCTTTCCGCTGACCATATATACACTCAGGCATCCAATTATATTAAGAAAATGAACACTATAAAACATTTACTCTTATTTCACACAGATACACACCAGTCCTACAAAGCCATACTAATAAATGAGCAAAATACAAGTTACTTTGCATCTATACACAGATCCCAATCCCTCCTATTGACTACAGCTATCTCTCTATCTCAACTCCACTCCACTCCACAAAACAACAGCTGTGCAACAAGCAAAGAACAATAAAGTAACCCCAGTTTGAGGTGAGTTTTCTATACATTGGTGTATGTGCAGGTTGAATTTGAGTTCATCATCTGTGATGACCTAAAGGAGTTTTGTGTGGCTATCGGGTTTGATAACTGTGTTGTTAGAAGACTTGATAGCAAATGTGAACTTATGGTTAGTAAGAGATTGGGGCAGGAAAAGTAGGAGTTTTTTCTTTTTGGGGTTAAGAATAAGTAGATTAACAGATGGCCATTTTTCGGTGGATAGAAAGGCTTTTTGGGTTAGGGCATGGAGTTCAGAGACATTATTTGAGATAGAGATGAGTGTAGAGTCGTTAGCATATTGAATGAGAGAAGATTGATTGTAAGATGAGTAGAGATCATTAGTGAAGACATTGGATAGGAGGGGACCCAAGATGGAACCTTGGGGTACTCCAGTTGGGACAGGAAGGAAAGGTGAAAAGGATGAGAGCCATTTGATGGATTGTTGTCTGCCAGATAAGTAGCTACTAACCCAAGCTAGGGAGGAAGAAGATAGGTTAAGTTTAGCAGGTTTAGATAGCAAAAGATTATGAGAGACTGTATCAAAAGCTTTGGAAAGGTCAAGGAAAAGTCTGGATATGAGTTTGTTGTCATCTAGGGCTTCGGCAATGGTATGGTTAAAGGATAGGAGGGCAGTGGTTGTGCTGTGGTTGGGATGGAAGCCATGCTGAGTGGAAGTGAGAAGGTTATGCTGGAGGAGGTGATTAAGAAGTTGAGAGTGAATGCATCTTTCAAGTATCTTTGAGAGAATGGTAATGGGTCGATAGTTGCCGGGGTCAGTGGAGTTTCCACTTTTTTGAAGAGGAATAGTGAAGAAGGATTTCCATAGGGTAGACATGGTGGATTCTTGAATAGATCTATTGATTAGTATGGATATAGGATAGGCAATTGATTCAGTGACTAGTTTGAGGAAGGTAGATGGTAGATAGTCAGTAGAGAGAGAGCAGGGTTAGAGCTTAAGAAGAAGAGATTTGATGTAGGAGGTCGGAGAAGGGTGAAAGGTGAAGGTAGTTTGGTTTGTAGGGTTGGAAGGGGTAGGTATGGCAGTAGTGCTACCATTTGAGGGTATGAGTTTATGGATGGTGTCAGTGAAGTGATGACTGAGGAAGGAAGCGGTTTCCATTGGGGATGTGTTTGGATAAGAGGAGGGTTTTGCGAGACAACCAGGAGAAAGGATGTTGTTTAGAGTAGTCCAAAAGTTTTGAGGGTTGGTTTTATAGTAGGACTTTTTGTTATTTCTAGTTTGTTTTTTAACAAGGTTTCTAAGTTGTCTGTATTTGAGTAGGAGGGGTGTTTGTTTAGTTTTGGTCCAGGCTTTCCAGACTCTATCTCTTTCTTGCATAAGGGACCTAGTTTCTTTGGAGAGCCATGGAGCATGGCTTGATTTTATTATGACCTTCCTGAAGGAAGCAAGGGAGTTTAAAGTGTTCAGGAAGATGCTGTTGAACATGCTTACAGTATCACTGAGAGGGATTTGTTTAAGGACTGACCAGTCTATACTGGAAAGATTAGTGTTTAATTGGGAGATGTTAAAGTTGGATAGTTTGTGGCAGTCTTTGAAGAGGTGGGTTTTGTGAATTTTGGAGGCATATCTTAAGACAGATGTGGGGAGATGATCTCTAAGAGAATCAGGTAGAGTGGTGGGGTTGTGGTAGTGATGGGGGAGTTGGTGAGAATCCAGTCAATTATGGAGCTGGAGCATGAGTTTTTTTGGAAGCGTGTGGGGGAAGAGATCAATTGACAGAACCCATGTAGGTTGATACTAAGTTCAGTAAAGTCAGTGGTAATTCTGGACCAGTCAATGTTGACATCTCCTAAGATAAGGGAGAAATACATAAAATAAAGAAAGACAATCAACAAATGTCACAAATACCAAATACTAACTTTTAATCACTTATAAAACTGAAGGGAATGTAACTCAATGGCCTTCTTGTATTTCAGCTGTTTTGTTCACACAAAGCAAGAATGAGAGGAGAATTAAAAAAAAAAAAAGATGCTATTCATTTGAAGCTATGACAGATCTATATCTTACCCTGAAATAAAAATTTTATGGCAAAACACTAATCCATGGGAGCCACCAGGTGAAAGAACATTTGAGCAATTTATTAGCCTTTATTAGCCTTTTCTAACCTAGCAATTTATTAGTTCCTTTACTTTTATTAGACCCTTCTTACTATTTAGTTTGACTTATAGGGGGAAAGGAAACAATCTTACACCACTCTATGAGGAATAGTATCACAATAAACAGTCCTACAACTTCCCCCAATCACCATAAAGCAAGTATGAACAGCAGGTCTATAACTACGAGCTATGGAAAGCAATTAACATGATAGCTTGTGAGAAAGCTTGAAACAGATAAGAAAGTGTCATCTCTATATTCTGCTGCACCACTAATGATCATATTAAGCCATCTGTCACTCCCTTAAAAAAAAAAAAAAAAAAAAAAAAAAAGAGGAAACAGTCAATTGAGGAGCAGAAAAAAAATCCATTCAAATAATCATAGCTTCAGTAATGCACAATGGCCATAACTGTTGTTGTTGTGTCTTTTGGCTTTTCCTGGTTAGGGGTTGCCACAGCGGAACTCCGGTCTGCTAATGATTGGCAGTAGATTTTTATGTGCCGAGTTGCCAGCCCTGACACACAACCTTCAACGAAGATATGCCCATTCATGCGTGTCCCCGCACAGAAGACGCTCTAGCTGAGAATTGAACAGGACAACGTCTTACTGTGAGGCGACAACGCTACCGCAGCACCACCACCATGGAATGGCCATAACTGTTAATCCTTACTAAGTAAGCAAACGTCTCCTACAAGCATCCATTTAAAGTTCACAATGTAAAGGTTTATGTGACATTCAATGTTAAAATTAATAAATAATATAAATAAGTAGAAAACACCATATGAACCATTCAAGTATCCTCCATTTACCTTCAACCTGTAAAACATCCGTTTCAAAAACACAGATCAGAATACAAATAAACTGTCCAACACAGCATGGCTATCACTATCAATGAGCATGTTTTGTTATTAAAGTGACTGTAATAAAAATAAGCAAAAGGGTTTACCTGTTAAAGGCACTTCTGTGTTAAAGCACAACTGTAATTAGGCAGCAATAATTAACTAACTGAGCTCTTCACTAAAATATTAGAAAGGCACATAATTCTTAAGTTGATTAATGCTCAATAAGTAGGGGAAATGTTGACTATTTGTTAAATGTGAAACTCTTTTTTTTAAGAAAAAAATAATTAAATAAATAAGTCATTTGGAGGTTGATGTTTTACAAGATTTGATAATATTGACAGTTGTGGAATCAGTCTTTTGTTTGTTCTTTTTTAAATCAGACCATGAGTTCTTTTCCGAGGATCTCTTCACAGAGTAGGAAGACCAGTTCATGTCTTCTGTGTTAGAGCAAATTTTGCTCTTTTTAATGAAATAAACTGCTTCCTCTAAGTTGTTAAAAATTCTTGTTTCATTAGACAGATGGATTTTAATTCTAGCTGGAAAGATGATTTGTGATCTGGTATTATTTTGTTTGAGAATTTTGACAAAAGGCCAGCGTTTCTTTCTTATGTCCATGACATTGGATGAATAATCATTGTCAAATCTGATGGAAACTGTTTATACTTTAGAGGGGCTTTCCTCCAGGCAGTTTTAAGATGAAGTTCTTTGTCTATACAAGAAAGAAACTTTATTACAATAGATCTTGGTGAAGATGTAGATGTTAACGTTGTCAATTTACTTATGGTTCTGTGTTCCCTTTCAATACCATAGGAAAAGCCTTCTTGTATACCCAAAAACTCAGGAATCCAGGAATTTAAAAAAGTAATTATGCCCTCAACTTCTGTTTTCTCTGGCAAACCAGAAATTCTAATACTATTTCTTCTCTCATAATTCTCTAGGTCACCAATGTTGTTAAGGAAACAAGAGTTTTGTTTGAGAAGAACATCAGTTTGAGATTCCTCTTCTTTCAATATTTCATCTATATTATTCAGTGAGTTTTCTATGTCAGATATTTTGGTCTGATGTTGCTGAAATATTTCCTTAAAGACATCCATTTGTTTAAGACAGCCTTCTCTGAGTGATACCAAGTTATCTAAATATCCATCCATTTTTAAAGACAGTTCTTGGAGAGTGGATGTTACAATCTGTAGATTTTTCCTCAAGAAAGCATCAGTATGTTAATGCTTTGAGATGTTCATTTTGCTTAGTATCATAATCTTCAAATAGATTTGACAGGAAAATTGTATTCTTCCACTAAATTTGGAATAAATGAAAACTAAAGTACTATTAATATATCTGGTGGAGAATTATTATATAAACATAAATATTTTCCTGTTTTTTAAGAATGATACTTGAGTGCTCTGAATATTTGCTATCTTCAGTTGGCCATCGTCACTCTATCAGTCCAAAAGAAAGAAGCCAGCACAACGTGGTTGAGAGACAATAATTTAATCCATATAATGGCAAAAAAACAGACCGGTTTCGACAGTAATGACAATGCCTTCCTCATTTGGATGTCATCTTCACTCTATTCCTGGACAATGGAATTTCTGAAATTCACATATTCATACAGAAAGAAAGGTGTGAATTACTTGGCTGTATCAATAATCAACAATAATGGATCTTTTTGCATCTAATATCTAAGGAAACCTGTTTCAAAACTCTTTTTTTTCAGAATTCAAACACTGTTATAATAAAAAAACTCTGGATAAGGGTAATTTTGTAAGATTGGAATGGTATAAGACAATGAAGTGTTTTTTTTTTTTTCTGAAAGAGAGAGAGAGAATTTATAAGAGATGTTTTTTAGACCATGGGTATCAGCCTGTACTTATAAAAGAAATTAGTGTGGAAGTTATTAAGGGTAGGATGACAAAATTCTCACCTCTTTTAGGGAAGCTTGTTGATGAAATTCCTACTATTAACAACTTATTAGGTCCCAGTAAGGGCAATGGTAGTTGTGTCCATTGAGGAGGTGGAGGCTATCAAAGGCACAGTTAAAGATAATTGGAATATCTTTAAAGTGGATGCTAGTTTTTTTTACATTAGGAAATGGTCCACATTTTACTTACAAATGAGGTTTGAATCTTAGCAATTTTGTGTATGTGCACAACAAAGAACCCAAATGGATAAGTAGCAACTGAAAAAGAGTGGAACTCAGAAATGTGGCCGTTGCAACCAGTGCAATAACATTTCATTGGAGACACATTGCTCATTTTATTAAACAATAGCCCTATAAAGTTTAATGTAGTGGGCAACTGTGGAACCAGTGGGATAGTATACCTTCGCAAAACATGTTGTTTGCTTTATATAGGGAAAACTGAATGAACCATTAGAAAAAGGATTTATGAACACTTGTATGATATACAAATGAAAAGTATGAAAAATGCATTATATAAACGAACCTTGGTGAGTTCTGATCTATATGCTTTTAAATTTTCCATCTTAGAAAGTTCATTAAAAATCTTAGGGATGGTTAGTGGGAGAACAAAACTGAGTATAAAGAGCTTTTATGACAAATTTGTTTAACTGTTACTACCCCGCCCACACACACATTAAATGACCATATTTCCATTGACGGTGTTTCAAAAAATGTAATACACAAAACTATACATGTTCCTACTTAATATAATTTGATTTTTAGTTACTAAATAAGTCTGAATATAAAATCATACATATTTAATACACACAGAAAAAACAGAGGAATTCAAGGTCTGTTTCCTAATTATATAATTATATATTTTTAAACACAATATATTCATGGTTTTATCGGCCATCTACATTAACTTTGGAGAGAAAGTTATGCTTTTATGATATCATGTCCCAACACATTTTTTTTATTTGCATTTTGAATATCTGCGTGTTTGTGTGTGTGTGTGTGTGTGTGTGTGTGTGTGTGTGTGTGTGTGTGTGTGTGTGTGTGTGTGTGTGTATATATATATATATATATATATATATATGTGTGTGTATGTAGGTATATACAATTTCAAAATTATATATTTATGGTGGGTACTAGGCTAGCTGCAGTTTTGGGCTATTCTAAGCTTAGCCAATTTCTATTTCAAAGGTATGAGTCAAACCCTGAATCTTATGCCTGTAAGGTAAACACCTTAACTTTTATATTAACCCCAAACCCAGTGATTTTTATTGGTAATTCTGATAATCAGATCAACCTTAATGATGCATTGCTGATTATAAGTAAATAAATACTAGGTTATCACTCTGCAGACCATTATAAGTCTGGCCAATATGCAGAGGTTAGAATCAAGCTATGTACTTTGCATCTGTGTGATAAAGACTTTAACCATCATGCCAAACCCTCCCCTCACACTCTTTGAATGCCTTTTACTATTTTACTAGATGTGCTACTCATTGTGTCACAAAGTTGCTCAAAGGTGAGAATCAAGTCTTGTACCCTGTGTCTGTGAGGCAAACACCTTAACCATTATGCCAACCCCAACCCTCTCATATGCACACAATGGATTTTATTTCAATACATCAAGTAATTGTTTTGCTGATTTTGAATATTTTAAAAAGGATGCATTCTTTTATTGCATTAACATGAGCATATGGAAGAGACTGGAAATCCAATTATGTAGCGTGTTACTCATTTATTAGATAAAATACAGTAACTCAGATGGTTCTGTGACTGTTACACTTTATAAGAACAAGGCCAGGCATTTATATTTAGTTGTGGTGAAATCTCTTGGATAACTGAGATGCAAGCACTTAACTAAATGAAAATTTTAAAAATAGCAGATGAATCGATAATCATTACATATAACTTTTTTATACGTTCATGACTTCATAGGAGGTTAGTAGGCTAATGGCCCTGGAGCCATTACAAGCCTAGCCATGTTAATCCTGAGTTGCTCCAGTTGTCCTTGGTTAGATGGGTGTAGTTCATAGAGTGAGTCTATGATCAAGACTGGCTGCCCTGACCATGAGGGAAATGGGTGCCACTCCCAAGGTGAATTTGCTGTCTCCCATCCATTTGTCCAGGTTGCACTTGAATAGGATCAAAGAGCTCTGCTTCACATGGATAGGGAGTTTATTCCAGAGGAGCTGCAATCTCTAGGAGATATATCCATCTCTCCAGCATGTTCTGTTTATCTCACAGGCTAGGTTCATATACCTAGAGTGAGTAACCTTTGTGCCATTTGACTTGCAGTTGTGTAGCATTTCCATTAGGGCAGGGTCAGAGACTGCCCTGTAGGCCAGGCACAAGTCACCTCCAGCAACCTATACAATACAGAGTACAGTGACAGGGCTTCAGTCTATCTTGTAAGTCGTGGTGTGGAGGCCCTGTATTTTCTTGGTGAGAAACCTCTGGGATCTCTCCAGCTGTTACAGCTGTCTGGTGAGGTACATGCAAAAGGGAGTATTGTACTTTAGTAATGGTCTGATGAGGGTCGAGTACAGTGGAGTTATAACATCCTTACACCTGGATGCGATGCCCTTACTTATGAGATGTGCAAAGTAGAAGGCTTTGCTTACCGGTGTGGAAACTTGGTTGTTGAAGTTCAGATTGATATCAACCTATGTTCCTAAATCTTGCAACACTGGGTTTGAACTTAGAGTGAGTGACTCTTGTGTTATTTGACTTGCGGATGTGTAGCATTTCCATTAGGTGCAATATTTACTTCTGTTTGCCAAAGGGGATAATAATGCCTATTTTGGATTTAGTTTTAGTCCATGGCTTTGGCATCAGTCTGTGTTAGCCTCTGCTGAAATATTTTAACATCGCTGGATGACTCAGTGATTGCTTCCAATTTTCAATCATCAGCAAACTTGGTAAGCCAATGGCCATCTACTTTAGCCTGGATTTCCAAGAAATAGATTCCAAACAGTAAAGGACCCAGCACAGATCCTTGCAGTATGCCACTGGTGACTGGTCTACTGGTAGAGGTAGAGTCACCAACTTTGACAGCAAGTGTCAGTGAGCCAATTAGCTGCCCATCTAGTAATGTAAGGGTTAACCCCCAACTGGGAGAGTTTCTCAATGATACCTGAGTGGGGGGTTGTGTCAAAAGCCTTGGCTAGGTCAATATAAGTAATATGCATTGTTTTACCTTCATACAGGTCTTTGGTGACTTTCTTGAAGAAGTCTACTAGGTTTAACAAGCATGATCTACCCTTAATGAAGCCAAACTGGGTTGGGTCTAGAGTTTGGAGGTCATCTATGACCTAGTTTTATTCATAGATGTCATATGGCATTTTTTTTTTACCTCATGATTTTTTTATCACATGATTTTTTGAAAACATGAATTTTTAGCGCATTACTTTCTTCACATGATTACTACATATTTAAAATGAAGTATCTGTTAGGGCATTGTTATTTTTGAAGAAGATTTGATTTTATGATGAAAATGGTCAAACAAAGCTTAAACAAAGTGAGTCCTCTGGTGGGGACATAGCATGATTTTATTCTTTGGATTTCTGTTTTCCTTCTGTTACGCTGTGGAGGTACTATTGTTTTTTTTTCTTGGTTATCCCTCTAAATTTATAAGAAGTGATCCGTAGCATACTATTAAAATTGCTTTTATATATTTAATATGCATTCCACTGATGGAGGAATTTACATCCTTTCAGAGATGTTTATGTGGATTCCTACAATTTCTATTGTGTTTACATTTACCAAATATAAGATTAAACTGTACAAAGCAGGATAATTTTTAATTAAAGGTAACCAGACTGGAGCAAAGTGTTACTTTATCAAATATAACATAATAAGTAATTAAAGAGCAAAAGATTCATGCAATACATTCAAGAATATCAAGTGCACAAAACAGACAGGTCTCATAAAATCGGAGCAGTGAAACACACACTTGTGATTTACTGCAACATCATGAACATGATGACGAAATCTAGGTGAAACATCCTTAAGTTATCTCTAATGAAAAAACTAACCATTGTAGCAGAAATTATAATATGAAAACAATCATTATTATTGTCTAGTAGAAACAGTTACAAGATGCTTCAGCAATTATTTAAACCTCAAGTCATCTCCAAAATGGCTGAAAGTTGCAGAATTTATGGGCTTTCTGAAGTCTACTCCATATCCTCACAGGCACCTTGAGATGGTCTCAATACATCATTCTGGTGAGTATAATGGATACACCTTTCTACAGGGATTCCTATATGAGATTTGGAAATTCAGTTCACATTATTTAGTTCTTAGAAACTGTTCTGATTAAGGAAGTGATTTGGTTATAGCATCATAAAAATGAAAACATCAGTGCGCCATAAATGTTGATGAATAGGCAACACATATGCCTTGCATAAGGTAATATCTGTCTCAATCATGGGGTATTCACGATTAATGTGCAAGACTGATTCATTTTTACTTAATATGCATGACAGTTGCTTTTTGATTATTCTGCAGTCATAGGGCAGCCCACACGCTAAGGTGGTAACTGCAGTACTTGTCTATATTAGCAGATTAAGACATATGTCGGTTCTAGTCATAGGATCATAGCAGCAGAGGAGTTACAAGGCAACTGAGCCAAGAGGCCATTTCTGTCTTGCCAATATATCCCTTCAAGCCTTAACTCCCGTTTCAAGCAGGGACAGGCCAGCCACACAAGGGCTGAATTTGTGAATACACTTCCAGTTATCCAGCTCATTTCTCACAACAGGTAGTGTGTCATGCTGCTTGAGGAAGTGTGTTTCAAGGTAAAGTTAGGCACTAGGTGATGACTCTAAACCTCTGTTTTGCAGTATGCTTCTGCTGGAGTAGATTTACATCTCTAGTGCTTGTGTTAGTTGGACAGTTTGATTTTTAGAGGTACCTGAGCTCTTTTACAACTTCCCTTATTAGTTCATAAGCAAAGCACAGATCTTTTCTGAAGAGTCCAAATCATACCTCTCAACTTCTTAGAGAAAGAGAAATCTGAACAAACCATTAATAAAAATGGGATCAAACCACAAAAAAGGTACAATTTTTAAATATTGCTCCTACAAACTTAGAAAGTTGATAGAATAACAGGTTTTGCAATAGCATGAATTTCCTGAAGAGTATGGAGTCTGAAACTCAAATGCCTGTCATTAATTTCTAACTTCAGTCTTTAATGACTTGCCAGTAATTTGCCAGAAAATCACAATTTTTGAAAAAAAAATGAACCAAAAATATGCGGCAAAAATCTGGGCATTCTGCAAAAATCTGTACAGTTGAGAGGTATGGGACTCCAAGTGAAGCTAAATTTAGAGGTATAGCCTCCAGTCATTCTTGGTATCTCAGGGATTTTAAGCATATATTCTTTTTAGTTAAGCACCTTTTGGGTCTTTCCAATTGCTTGATATGCTTAGCAAGGTATGTCCCACTGGGGCATTGTATTCTACAAGGGACCAAATTGCAGTGGTATATCTGGAGGTGAGGACTTCCTTTGACCTGGGCCTATGAGCTGTGAAAGGGTTATACTCCTGTTTTGCTGCTAGAGTCTAGACCCTTATATTCTGCTTATCATTCACCTGCTTAAAGTTGAATTCCAGTGGCTTTCTGTTTACTTTGCTATCATTTTGTTCAGTGTTCTTTGAGTCTGTCCCAATTTCCACTGAGACATTATGCTAAAGGTTGTGAAATTCTAACCACAGGACTAGAGCTCCAATATTGGCTTTATTTGATTGGATCTCTTTCTATGACATCTGCTTCTTCCAGCTTGAACTTTTCCCCAACCAACCCCTTTGTTTGCTGTCATTTTAAAAGGCCATGTCTCTGGCTTCTTCCCATTATGGTAATCTGACTTTCAAAGTCCCTCCCTCTCTTATTGCTGTGTAACCTATTTAAGTACTTTTCCCACCGATTGTTTTCCATATAATACATAATACTAAGTCCCATTCCAGCAAACCAGCATTGCTCTTGAGTAAATGTTATCTACAAAACTCCCCTTAGAACTGAATCCTGTAACTTAGTGTGGCTAAAACAAAGCCATTGTGTGGAGACAAGCTTAGAGCAGCTAGTTTGCACATTAAGCAGCAATACTAGCAGTCTTAATATAATCTAACCTAGTCTAGTGCCAAACTCCAGAAACCACCCAAGGAGTCCTCTGTACAACTCAGTCCATAAGCTTTAGTAACCTACCCAAATACAGTCCGGGCAACATGGATATGCAATTCCCAAATGTCTCCATAACCAACTTTGTAGATATGGGCATCCTAAGACAATGTAGCAATAGTCTCATGTTTACAGACAACCATTTAATCCTTAAAGAAACAAACACAGTGTGTGAAAAATGCACATACAGAGTTTCACTGGAGGCAAACATCTCACATGCAAACAAGGCAGTCAAGAACACACACACTACATCCACCACACAGTGCCCACCACATATATAGACTAACTTATGATGAAAAACAATATTCCTAATCTTCAAAGTCCTCTTAAGCCTATACACAGCAATGCTTATGTTCAGCAACAACAACACCACACATACATCTACACCCAGTGGAGCACGAAGAGCAATGCCCACAAAGCAAGCAAACAACTTAACTAGGATTCTTGTCATAGGGGACTCCATTGTATGACGCACAGATACCCCACTCATCAGACTGAACAATGAGAGGATAACAGTTAGTTGTTTATCTGGAGCCAGGATCCACCAAGTTAAGCATACACTCAAGTCACTGCACTGAAGGTACCAGTATGATTCTATCATAGTCCATGTAGGTGTTAATGACTTGAGACATACCTCCCTGGACTATGTGAAGAGAGATATTATTGATCTCTCTGAATATGTGTCTCAGGCAGGTATGTGCCTTGCACTGAGCAGCATTCTAGTGTTACCATGAATTATGCCACAGGATGAACAAAAGATGATTTACTTCAACGACTGGCTTAGTCGTACGTGTCTTTTCAGGGGGATTCAGTATTTGTCATCATGGGCTAATATGGTTAACAAACCACACTGCTTTAAAAAGGATAGTATGCATCTGCCCCAACCCAGTCTTCTGAATATTTATCCACCCCCTTAGAGCCTATTTTAGGCAATGTCAAAAGGACAAACTTACTGACATAGCAAATAAACACCCAAGGAAACCTAAAGGTGTTACTGCTCAATACAAGAAGCCTAAACAAGAAAGACAACATGCTACGAGCACTCTTCTCCCTGGAGAATATAGACATCTGTGCCATGGTTTAAATCTGCAGAAGTACCAGCAGTGCATGGCTTCAGTTCCTTCTACACATTTAGAGCATCAGTTACACAGACAGGGACAAAAGGTGGAGAAGTCTTGATAGACATTAACAATGATTATGCCTCTAGGTTGTTTAAACAAGATGATGCCCTGTAATGTATCCACTTGCAAATCCCCATAGTCTCATACCATATCCTGGTAAACTATAGGTCACCCTCTGTGTCCCAAGAATCCCATAGCTGATACCTAAACTCACTGCAGATACTCAGCATTAGACCAAGTACCCCATTCATAGGAGATTTTATCCACCCGTCTATAGACTGAGAAACATACACTGCTTCATTTTCACAGATACAGTGTTTTCTGGACTTTATTTAAACACAAATACCATTGACCAGATAGTGTGCACACCCACCAGAGGTTCAAACATACTGGACCTGGTACTAACCAATATGGGAGAGTGCTAAACCCCCCCTCCCCTTAAATGTTATGTACTCACTGGTGTGGTTGGACCACAAAGCTGTCTCCTTCAAAATAAATATCAACTTAGTTGGGAACTATTAAAAGCAGCTACATCCTATTTAGTGACAGTTTGTCAAATTTCAATGCCTCTCCTAGCCCCAAGTTTACAGCAACTTACATGGAATTGTTCAAAGAGACCTTGTACAACCATGTAAATGTGTATATAGAGGCTACTGTACCTAACAGAAGTCAGCCTAAAACAATCTATAACAACAAACCACACAGATGGAATCCTAAACTCAATAGGTTATATAAAAATGGAAAAATGTCATGATTAATATCATAAAGAGGAACACCCATAATGATAAGAGTTCTCTAATTAAACTAGACAGGAAACTAAGAGGACTAGTTAACTCCAACAAGGCCAATTACAAGTTTAAGATAGTTTCACAGGCTAACCACAACCACAAAGGCAGCAAACAGTACTGTGCCAGACTGGTGGTCAATGATGCCACCTTCAGTGAGCAGAGCAACACTGCGAATTCACTGGCTGACAAATTGAGCTAAGACTTCTTCCCCTCACTCCACCATGCCCTCCAAAAAAATGCCTACTAACATAACACCCTCCCTAACTATTAACAGGGAATAGGTCCTGATGGTGATCGCTAAAGCAAAAAACACAGCCTCAATGGGCTCTGACAATATCAGGGATGTCTAAGGAATAGCTTGAAACATGACCTGTCAGAACCGCTTGAGTCAGTTTTTTCAACTATAGCCTCAAAACAGGTTTTGTACCATAAGAGTGCAAGGCTGTAATGGTTATCCCACTTCACAGGAGTGGACCATCAACCAACCCCAGAAACTACAGACCAATTAGTCTAACTAATCTAGTATGTAAAGCAAATTAATGAATTATCATGAAAATGATCAGTAAAGACCTAGGCAAAGTTCAGACACTGGTCCTAAACCAGTTTAGTCTGGTCATGCGTACTAAACCTGGTGGACTTGTTTGAGAGGGTCACCAAGGCTATGGATGAGGGAGAAAATGGTACATAGCATCTATGTGGACCTGGATAAGGCATTTGATACAACATTCCACTCTGGTATAGTTGATAAACTCACTGAACTAAGCATAAACTCCTACATAACTCATTAGATAGCCAGCTGGCTCACAGACAAGACCCAGGAAATCAGGTTTGGTGAGACTACCTCCACTAAAAGACCAGTCACCAGTGGGGTACCTCAGGGCTTGGTGCTGGGACTGCTTTTATTTGGCATCTACTTCTTGGAGGTAAAAACTAATGTCAAGGGTCTTTATTTGGCCAAGTTTGGAGATGAATGCATATTGGGAGCTGTCACAGATTCCCCCCATGACACAAACATCTTACAAGTAAGTTTAATACAGACAAATGACTGGGGCCAAAGTCACAAATTAAAACTGAATTCCAAGAAATGTATTATAGTGCCTTTTGGATAAATGGCCACCCATGTCATTATGCTATCGATAAGACACCCCTAAGAATTGTCCATGGAGGGTCAGGGATCTGGGAACATATGTAGTCAGCATTTTGGCCTTTGACCAACATGTGGCCAAGGTACTAAGAAAAATCATTCTATGTCACCCAACATACGAGTTAGGGTATGACATTCCATTATCAGACCTGTAATTGTCTATATTGCCCTGTTCAGTATGTACCTGACCAGACATATGCAACAATTAGAAGCCCACAAAGGTCCCTTACCAGGAGAATCCATGGTATAAAGACATTGTCCTGTACAGATCACTTTAAAGCCCTATCTCTGTTCTTGCTCTCCTGCAGGTTAGTGAGAAACAATTTATGTCTGCCATAAAAGGTATTCTTGCCCTGATGGATCTTTTGCACATTCACAATAAGGAACAGCATCACAGCCACTACAACTAAGTATTTAAATTTTACTCATAGCATAAATAGTACATGTTGGTGAAACGTGTATGTTTCTCAAAGGATCCCATGCTCTGAAACAGGATCCTCATCAATATGAATCACAGTCCATCCCCAATCCTATTTAAGCACAACCTTAACTAATGCATGGGAAATCAGAAATTCCCCTCAGGTCTGGCCCCCATATGTCTGATAGAGACAGACATTAGATATGCCCAAACACCCCCACATAACCTTTAGAAACTTCCTAACTAACAGACCCTCTCCTAATAAATGTACATGATACACAGAGACACAATAGAATCAGGTTGGTCAGCTAGGCTTATAAAAGCCTGGTGGTCATTAACCTAGTATGTACCTGTGAATTTATGAACATATAAGGATTTCCTCAGCACTGTTCCAACATGATGGTCAAATGTAAAGGAGTAATCTACCCAAGTACAGAAGTCTCTCACTACTTTCTCATTATAGAGTAGTGAGTTATCGATACTATAAGTTGGAGCTAGAGGGCTGCTTATCAATTGCAAAAATGTTGCACTTTTAGCAATAAGTTTGATCTCAACTTTTGTGCACCAGTTATTGACAACTGTGTGTTCCTGTTGAAGTACCTGTAAATCAGAGGGGAACTTGACAATGATTTCCAGCTTACAATCATGCACAAACTTTGTTCACCAAAGTACATTACTGAATAAATGGATATATGAAAAGTCAATACAAAATAGCAGAAGTCCCAGCATAGATCTCTGAGGGACCCCACATGTCACCATCACTCTCTTGGAGGATGCCCAACTTACTCTTGCTGTTGGAGTTCTGTCTGAAAGCCAGTTTGATATCCATCTGACCATGTTCCAGTCAAACTGGAACTTATTAAGCTTCTTTATTATATTTCCATTTTGTTTTACTTGAGGTATAGGTACACTGCATAGATTGTTTGCATGCAGTCCACAGCTTGGCTTGCCCATTTGAAGAAATTCACCAGATTAATCAGACAAGATTTACCTTTGATAAAAGCAAAGTGCAAAGATTTAGTCTGATAAGATTTTTGATATCCTACTTAATTGGGTCAGTTATGATGTTTCTGTAGTGTTGTATATAAGACTCATTAGACTGATGGGTCTGTAATTTCCAGGCTTGGTGGTGAGACCTCCCTTATGGAGTGACATCACAACAGTTGAACACCACACCTGTGGAACAAAACCTGTTGCTAGGGTCAGGTAAAAGAGATTAAGGAGTGGAACTGCAAGTGCTTGCTTAGTGCTATTTATTAGGAAACATGGTATGTTATTAGGCTGCCTAGATTGTGTATTCTTTGTTTTGGACAGTACTTTTAATACATGCTCATTTTTGACAGTTTTTGGTTTGTTTACTTGTATGTTGGTAATATCTACTGGGTCAGTGCACATAGCACAATTGTGTGAATAACCTCTGAGCAGAGTTGAGTGCTATTCTTTATTTTCCACACATAACTGAAGAAGGATTTGAAGCTGTCATTGGCTTCTGAATTTACAGGACACTTTTGTTTTTCCGATAACCTTTTTTAGCTTCTTAACCAAATGCTAGATCTCATCCATCAGGGTCTTTTGTTTTATTATATAGGTTGAGGAGTTTCTTGCTTTGGTTGTATAGTTTATTTATACTAGCGAACCATCCTGGTTATTTGCCTTTGAACTTTCCCAGTTGTTTGGATGTAGTTGGGTCTGCCAAGATGATACATTTGTGCAGGCATGCGTAGAATTTGTCTGCTTACTTCTTTGTCCTGTAAACATTTTGGGAAACCCAGTAAAGACTATCACCTTTAAACAATGGTATACTGAACACATTATGTTCGTAATCTTCAGGGTCTGTTTTCTGGCTGTGGGATCATGTCATTGTATATTGATTACATTGCATCCACAATTTATCCCTTTTATTTTTGTTTGCATAATTTAAGAAATGGATTATCTCTGCATTCATCCTTCTAGATCATACTAATCTTGTACATAACATTTTAAATATTTTTAAAAAACTATTTTCTATGACTAGGGCATTTTTTGAAAAATAAGTAGTACCTTTTCTTCTTTATAGGTTTATAGGCAAACACTGGGCTAGCTGCCCTTGTAGACAATTTTAAGCCTAGCCAGTTTCTCTTTTTGTGCTCAACGTAAACTATTCCATTTGGTTATAGATTGGCTTTTTCCATCCCATGGCGAATAATTATATATTACTCATAATGAGAATAAATGGGATCATACCATAGATAATTTGATGGTACCCATGCATGGGATTAAGCATTTAGGAACTGCATTTGTCCATTAGTAGTACATGAGGCAGTTCTGGGTAAATGTTCTCGTTCCCATTAATAAATCAAAGTTGCATTTAAAAATGGATAGGGATGAACTTTGTTTTATGTGGATGGGGAGTCTGTTCCATAACAGTGGCATCCTCTATGAAATATACCTGTCCTTTTAAACCATTCTGTTGATGTTGCAAGAGAGGTTTAAACCCCTAGACCAAGTATTTCTGATGTCATTTGACTTGCTGATGTGCACTGAATCCATCAATAATGGGGCTAAGTCATTTGGAGATTCAATGACTGCTCCTAGCTTGCAGTCATCTGCAAATGTAGTCAGCCAGAGTTTTTTGGTACTGGTTCTTACCTCAGAAAAGAAAATACCAAACAGGAGAGGTCCCAACACTGAACTCTAGTGCACTGCACTGGTGACTGGTCTCTTTGTGGAGGTAACATCATGTATTTCATTTATCTGCATTCTATCCATATGCTAGTTGGCAATCTAGTCACGGACCTAGGGGATTATTCCCAGCTTTTCTACCATTTCTGAGTGGGGAATTGTGTCAAAAGTTTTGGCCAGGTATGTGATGTATACCATTTTATCTTCATCCATTGTTCTGGTGACCTTTTCAATAAAATCCACCAGGTTCAGTAAGCATGACCTGACCTTGATGGATTCAAACTGAGATGGGTCTGGTGTTTGTAAGTTCTCTATGCCCTGATTGATTAACTCCATGATAAATCTTTCCATGGCTTTGCACATGAGGCTGGTAGACTTATGGGTCTGTAATTGCCTGGATCTGTCGTAGGTTCACCATTATGCAAGGGAATGATTGTAGCTGTTCTCCATTTGCTTGTTACAAAACTTGCATGGAGGCTGAGATTGAACATTGTTATTAGGAGTGGGGCTAAATCATGCTTCATGCTATTTATGATGCTTCCAGGGATATTGTCAGGACCCATCAATGTGGTATTTTTAGCTTTTGATAACACTTTTAAGACTTGGTCTTTTGTGATAGTTGGAGGTGAGCCGGTTTCAGGTATATCTTAAGAGACAAATGGAGAAGAGAGAGCAGTAAAGTCAGAGCAAAATTTATCAGCCAATAGGTTAGCTATATCTTCAGCCTCAGTGTAGGTAACATCATTCACAATCAGTTCAGCACATTGCTGCATTATGCTTTTGAGATTATGAACATAACGAAAAAATGCCTGTCTTTGGCTTGGTAGTAATTTTAGCCTCAAACTTGACTTTGGTGGATTTTATTAAGCTCCTGAATTGTTTGTTTATTTCAGTTACAAGGGTACTAACATTCTGGGAATTACTCTACTTACATTTGGTCAAAATGATTTTCCTTTTATTATAAAGCTCATTGATATTATGGTTCCACCATGTGGGTTTGTTTCTGGGGATTCTCCTGCACTTGTTCCTATGGGGTACAGTTGCATCTATGCAGCTGTTTGACTGCTGTTACAGCATGGTGGTATGCATTTCTGTGTATTAAGTGGAGTTAACTAGGTTTGTTGGGGTTTGAAGCTTGCCAATGTAATGCTTAAGTGTATTTTGTATTAAAGACATTTCTAAAGGTACATTGTGTGGAAGGAATCTGGTTTCAGTTTTATTTTAAACGAGACTGCTTTACAGTGTGACCTAACAAGTGATGAAGTGATGAAGATGCAGAAAGGATGGTGCAAGATGCTCCCATAGTAATAAAAACAAGATCCATGATACCCCCCCCCCCCCACACACACACACACTATGTGTACTCTGACTAATTGTTCCAGGGCATTTGTTTTAACATATTCTGGAATATTTGTGCTTATATTTTACTAGTTATGTAATTCTGGCAATGAGATTTGGCTGAATATACATGTAGAGGTATGTCTTACCAGTATGAGCTGCTGAATTCAGAAGTTAGTAATGCAGAACTCATTCACAGTATTCAGAGCGGATTTAATTGGGCCATTGAGGAATATATCTCTCTCTGATCTGCTTTCCTAAGTATGTTATTTACTTTATCATAGATTCCAATAGTAAAGGATAGATCATATCTTTATGAGTAAATTTGTTATTGATTTTACACTTAGGTTAAAGATGATGGCATGAGAAGAAATATCCATGTCTTGTCAGTATGACATCTAAAATACTGACAGCCTGAGCTGGATTGGACACTAAATGTTCTGGAATGCTTGAGTAACATGTCAATTTATACCTTGACATATTTATTGGATTTTGAATAGTATTCCCAGTCAGTGTTTTGATAGTTAAGTTCCACCATGAGGATAGTATTTTATTATTTTACAGTCTGATGTTGATTATCATGTTCTTTACGGGAGATAGTATATTTCATACTATTTTCAATAAGACATATTAATTATTGAATTAATGCATTTAGTTCTGGGTTGTACTTTTAACTTTTGGCTCTTAAGTGTTGTTTTATAAAGAATAATAAATTGACATCTTTCTCATATGCTCTCTAACAAAGATAGGATAACTGAAACTTTAAACCAGGATCAAATAGCAGTACTACTATCTGCATCTTAGAAACCAAAAAAAAAAAAATGTTTCTGAGTCATCCATTTTGTTGTTGAAAGTTGTGGCACTCAGAAAAGCCAACCTCACTTTTGATTTCTGACATTGTGTTTTTTTTAATTTTATTATGTTTTATTTATTTATTTCACAGATCAAAAATGACACACTGGGGATGAGGGTGGAACCACTTGTACATCCCAGGCAAAGAGTAGATCCCATTTGAAGTAGAGTAGTCTTAATAGTTTTACGTCTCATTCTATGCCGAGAGGCTGTGAATCACCCTATATAGAATGCCATGTCTTGATGTGGAGACCCATGGGCTATATGCAAATCAGTAACTGTATAACAGTATGTATCTTGATATGCAGATGTCATATAATATGATGTAAAACTTTGATAAGGTCAACTATTGTTTTCCCTTGCTATTTGATGCATGTGAGCAGAATGTGCTTAAAACAGTGGATTTGGAAGCCTGTGATTTAATGAGAGGTATAGAGAATGACCTGTACCATTTTAAGAGATTACAAAGTCAGTGATACCATCTGGAAACGTGTTAAAATGGATGTTGTACCCAGGGGCCTTAGGGTCCTAAATATTCCAACATAAGGGGACACTTACCCTGCTCTATTGGCTCAATGGCAACATATTAATTTGGAGACCAGTAGATCATATTTCAAATTGCTTATTGATTTTTTTCTACCTATAGAAACTGACTTGAGTGATAAAATTAACCATCAACAACTGGAATTAGCCTCTATTGTAGGGAATTAATCTGTTGACTTATTCCTGAATGAGTTAATCGATAAGGTGCTTGGCTATGAAAAAAGGCTTCTCCAACAGAAGAGGAAGAAATTGGCTAGGGATGTGAATGACTTTAATAACCAGCATGTGTTTACATGGCTGAGGGCCCGACAGTGCCAGGAGGTTGAACGAGATGGCCAGAAGCTGGATTCCAATGCTGTAGTCAATCAGTGGCCCACTGAGGGGATAACATCACCCATGGGATCCATCTCTACGAACTCCACACCGATGGCTGAACCCTTACAAGCTGCTCGCTCTCATACGGTCATGGAATTGGCTGAGCAAGTGCCAGTAGTGAGGTGGAAAATTATTGAACCTCCCAGAGAGCAGGTTTTTTTCTACCTTTCTCCTACTGTTTCGCCAGAGAAGGAAGAAGTCGTACGAGCAGGAAGGTCAACGAGAAGGGCAGAATAGGAAGGAGCCATCACCTACAAACAACTTGAGAACTTTGAAGAAGATGTGGGCGACAGTTCAACTGGGTTAGTTTGGAACATTTCCCGATACATGTTAACAGAAGCGGAAATATCATTCTTGAACAAAGATTTGGATTTTATACAGACCACTCCCTCTGATATAGCTGACTGTTTGACTGAGTTATGCTTATTTGCAAGCAATCTTTCACTGAAAATGTCTTTTGGTAATAATGAACAGTTAGACAGATGTCTTTTTAAAAAGCCTAGTATATATATATGCCTGTTATACCTCCAGCTGTTGAAGTATTCCTACATGCATGTGAGACTGATTTATATAATTTTTTTGAAATGAAGAAACAGTTTATGACCAATGGTAATTTGACTAGTGATGAACAAAAAGCATTGTATGACTTGCAAGGTAATGGAGAAGTGGTTATTCGGTGGTGATGATGGATGCAAACTACTACTATGAAAGCATGAAATCAATGTTGCAGGAGAGAATATATACAGAATTGTTGAGTTGAACATGGTAGGGAGGATGCAAGAATGTGTAATGAATTCTCTTTATGAATGTTTTTGTTTGGACTTGGTTATTAAAGAACTATATGAGTATTTCAAGGTTGATCATACCCTTGTTCCACAACTTCATGGACTGCTGAAGAGCCATAAAATCCATTAAATCCTACATTTAGACCTATAGTAGTGGGGGGGTGGGTGGTTGAATGAGCCCATCTCTGTTTATTTGGACAGGCAACGTAGAAAAAGTATTGGATAACTTGAGCATTTTTTACGTGATTTGTATCATGTGGTTACTGGTCCTACTGGGTAAATACCAGATATTCTGGTTACCTTGGATGTAGTATCATTGTTTACATCTATATCCAATCAAGAGGGTATAACTATGGTGAAGTCATATTTGACTAGGCATGGCCAATTGAGTGGTCAGCAGGTGGACTTACTGAGTCTACTTCTTGAATTGGTTCTTGAGCACAATTTGTTTTTGTTTAATGGAACATGTTATTGGCAGATGGTGGGGGGGCAATGGGCACCATTTGTGCCAACTCCTATGCAAATTTGGTCATGGCAAAATGGCAGTATCACAACATTTTAAGCATCGATAATGGGCACATTTGCTTTTATCAATGCTTTGTTGATGATCTATTTTTAGGATGGAAAGGTGATGAACTGACATTGATGGCTTTTGTGTGTCAGTTGAATGAGAGTAGTAACTTTTTGAATTTCACCATGAAATTTTCAATTGAGAAAACTGACTTTTTGGATGTGGAAGTGGTGAAAACAATGGATGATAGTTTGTCCACTAAGATGCACAGAAAGGAATGTTATCACCCAGCATTCCTGCACAGGGCTAGTATGCATCCCCAACATATCTTCCCTAATATTGCAAAGGGTCAAGCAATGAGGGTATCACATTTGTCATATGAGAGTCAAGACTTTGAAAATGACTTGGAATGATTGAAAAACAAATTTATGACTAGGGGTTACACTCAGGATGAGATTAGTATGGCATATAATAAGGCTAATAATTAAAGGAATGGTAGTGCTAAACCATGTTTTTCTGGTGATATGGTGCAAAGGGTGGATGCACAAAGGGGAAATACCAATGTTCCAGTTGTATTGTCATACACCAGTGATGTTAATAATGTGAGAGGCATTGCATGGAACAATTGGTATATTTTACAGGTTGATGGGAGGGCTGCAGGACTTGTGGGCTTGCACCCCAGGTTTGTTTATAAAAATATGAGGACATTGAAGCAAAGGCTTTCTTACCCAAAAAATCATGATCCACCTGGTGGGAGCGCCATGGGCACTAAGAAATCTGAAGCATGTGCTTTCTGTGAATTTATAGATGAATCCTGGTTTTCAAGCAGCCGGGAATATGTTCCATATGGTAGTTGAGAGCTTCAGCTGACTGTAACACAAAGAATGTTATTTATGTAGCACACTGTAAAATCTGCTTCAAGTTCTATGTAGTATGTAGGGAAAACTAACCATAGTTTAAGGGAGTGGATAAGGGATCATCTATATTGCACTAGGATGGGCTTTGAATACAGTGCTCTGGCAAGGCATACATTACTTAAGGTGAAGAGCATATTTTTACTTTTCAAGTTTTACATGTTTTGAAAGAGAATGTCAAAATGGGTGATCTGGCAAACAGAACTGAGAATATTGAACTGCAGTGGATTCTGAGGCTGGGGGTTGGGGTCATCGTCGGCTTGGACTGAATGATTCAGCCCCATTGAAATCTGTTTTGAAATCCAGGAAGCTGAAGTGATGGGGGCTATGCTTTAGAGTAACACAAAAATATTTTACTTTGTTTGCATGCTTCTTGATGGGAGGGTGTTTTTAAAGTGGTTGTTATTTGTAATTGGTTTATTGTGTTTTAAAATGGTGTATATAGCTAACTGTTGAAGATGTATGTTTGCTTGATGAAGCAATGTTCATCATTGTGAAAGCGCTAACATATTTTTAATAAATCACTGTCCTGTAGCAGTTTGGTATGAATTAAAGTCTTCAGCAACTTGTTTCTGCCTTGTTTCAGCATGGATTATTAACTGGGTTTCTTGTTTCTGTTGTTTTCCCTTATTAATAGTCTCCCCGTAGCCTGTTGCATATTTTAGAGGGAGGACATTCTTACATTCGTCACTGTAACCAAAGAAAGGAAAATAATTTCCCTTAATTGTTTTTATTCTAGTTGAGATATTCCTAATTTTGGCTCTAGACAAGAAACTGTTATTAAGAGATTAAAAATTCCATTAGGATATCTCCCTGTTTTACACATACTAGAGTGGCCAACAACCCATGCCAGGTCTTTCTCAGTCTGTTTACCCAGTGGATGTTTTCAATGTCTCATTTAAATGGAGGAAACCCAGCAAACGTTGAATGTATTTGAATTATTTCTCTTCATGCACCTTAGCGTACGTTAAGGAGTTTAAGCAAGGCTTCTGAAAAAAAGTCTTCATCTTATAACTTATCTCTGTAATTCAGGAGGAACAGTGCAGCTTCCATTCTTGTCATTAATGAGTTTCCTCAGTTTTTTCCTTGCATAAATTTTGGAAATGTCGTGGGAGTTTGCCAGTTCTGTCTACATGTGTCTTTTGGACCTGGTGCAGTTATATGAGCTCTTAATCTAGAATTTCTAGGGGAATTTAATGAGATGTATGTAATCATGGAATCGGTACTGCTAGGCCCTCGGTCCTTGAATTTACAATGTGAAATCCATGTCTACATTCTCTGTGCTGAGCTAAATATATATGACATTAGCAGGGTATCCACAAAAAGTGTGCTGTTACTGTTTATGATTCCCATGAATAAGACATTATGGTGAAACTAATGTTTGTACAATATTCCTTTTGGTTATGGAAGTTTTGCATCACTGTTGCTTGTAGGTAATTTTGTCCCTTTGTTTTCAAAAGGCTATGAATTCAAAAGCATTCTGGAGCAGTTCACTGTGGACTACGAAGGTGATAGAACAGAAATCAGCATTTGCAAAACAAATGTCAATGTTCTTTTCTCTAAAAAAGTTTGATCTATAAATGCGAGAGTGGAACAGCTACTTTAAGGGGAGGTGGTCAGATGTTTTAAAATAAAAACACACAGTTGTGGGAGAATATTAGCGCCTCTCTGATTATGAGATTAAAAGTCCAACAAACTAAAAAGCAAAACAGAGAGGTCGCACACATCTGCTGAAGACAATAATTTATTGAGAAATTGAGCGCTTTTGTGTCTCTCGCAGACACTTCATCAAACATATTCATAGATGTCTTAAAATATTGGTTTAACGAGTAAGAGCAGAGAGAATTTGCAGACTCACTAGGTAATTGGTGTAACAGCAGCAATGTGATTCTAGCAACTGGGGCAAAGGACATGGCCTGCAAGGATTAGCAAAGAGGAAGTGATGAGGTATAAGATACATAGTACAAGCAGCCTAGGAAAAGAAGTCAGAAAGAAGGTGAGGGTAGCAAAGGCAAAAGCTGCAAGGAATATAACAGAAGAGATCAAGATGGGAAGCAATTTCTTATTATGTATATAACCAAAAGAAGGAATGAAGGAACATAAATACAATAAATTAATGAAGTGAGGGGAAATGTCTGAACTCTGGGAATAAAATAGCGATACTGACTAAATACTTAGCTTTGTTCTTTACAAAGGAAAACAGGTATTGCCATGATAAGGGAGCAGAAATAAAAATGAAAACAGTGGGCAAATACAAGAATAGTGAGGAAGCTGGTGGAGAGGTAACTAGGTTACCATAATAAAGATAAAGTGCAAGAACTAGATGGGTCAGTTTACCAAAATCCTCAGAAATATGGACATTGAGTGTGTATGTATGTCTGTGGGCAGTTATTCTGACAAAGATAGGTTCGTAGGTAAGTAGTAGCCTAGCTGCCCTTATGAGCCATTTCAAGCTTAGCCAGTTCTTTTTGTGCTCAAATTAAACTATCATATTTGGCTAGAGATTGCCCTTACTCATCCCATGTTTGACAATTGTATATTATCCCTAAGGAGAATAATTGGAATCATGCCATAGATGATTTTAGCAGACCCATGCATGGGATAATGCATTTAGGAACTGTATCTGTCCATTAATAGTGCAAGGGGGCAGTCCTGGGGTAATTTTTTTTGTTCTCTTCCCATAAATCTAATTTGCACTTGAATATCGACACAGATAAACTTCATTTTATGTGGCTGAGGCGTCTGTTCCAGAGCAATGGTATTGTCTGTGAGTTATACCATTCTACTGATGTTGGTGAAGAGGTTAAGATCTTTAGACTGATTATTTATGATGCCATTTACTTGCTGATGTGCGGTATAGCCATCAGTATTGGGTTGGAGGATGCATTGCATTCGAGACATAGGTCAAGTCTTAGCAGTCTGTAGGAAACTGAGTACAGTGACAGTTTTGAGTTGGTCAGCGTAGGACATGTGGTTTAGGCTTTAAATCCTTTTAGCAAGGTGTCACTGCGGGTGTTCCAGTTGTTGCATATGGAGCATAACAAAGGGGACATTGTACTCAATGACTGGCCTAATCCAGGCTGAGTGAAGGGGAACATTGACATCCCTAGATCTAGACATAATCCCTTTGTTTATAAACTGTGAAATATAGAAGGACTTTCTTACAACAGTGAACACATGTTGATCGAAATTTAAGTCACTGTCAACATAAGTTCCCAAATTCCAAACAACTTGGTCAATTCTTTGGAGCATATTATCAATGGGGTAGTTCCTGGGGTAGATGACTTCCCAAAGGATACAATAACACATTTTTTGGCATTTAGTTTCACACCATGATTTTGGCACCAGTTAATTATTTGGGACACACCTTCTTGCTGGATGGCTAAGTAATATGGGGATGCAATGATTGCTCCTAGCTTGTACTCAGCTGTAAACTAAGTCATCCAGAGTCCTTTTCGTATTGCCTTGTACTTAAGAAAAGTAGGCACCAAGCAGTAGTGGTCCCAACACAGAACCCTGCGGGACTCCACTTATGATTGTTCTTTTTGTAAATCTTCAAAAGTTCACTTAATAGTGCTAAAACATAAGAGGAATATGAGGCAGACACTATGGTACCATAGTATATTGGGGGATGGAGTCAGGAAAAGGTCTTTAGAACTAAAGACTGCTTCATTTGTAAATAGTAGCAGAGAACATTGGGAAGAGAACCCTAAGGTGAAGGCTGGTAGAATTTCTAGAGGATGACACTTTCCAGAATAGCAAATGACATGTGTTTATGCCCATAAGGAGCACTCAGTCAAACCTGATCTACGTTTATGATTGGATTATATGTGAACTTTACAGGGGAGTACCATTAGATGTAGTCCAACTGAACTTTAACAAGGACATTGGCACAGTCCTCCACAAAAGTTTGATAAGATAACTTGAAGGCTGAGGGTGGGACAAAGAGTGAGGAAATAAGGGGGGTGGGTGTAGTTAAAAGGATAATGTCAGAAATTAGAGAAGTGACTAGTGGATTACTGCAGGTGCCTGATATGGGTCTTGTGCTCTTTAGTTTGTTTATGTTAGATATATCTGAAGGAACATAAAACTGGATAAGCTTCTTTGCAAAAAGACTCAAAGGTGTAGCACTGTTGCTTTGGTGTAAGTCTAGAGAAGGATTTGGAAATGCTGGGCACATGAACATAAAGATGGCAGCTGAGGTTCAATGCAAACAAGTTCAAAGTACTGCCCATAGACCACATAGACTCTGTTATGAACTATCACCTGGAAGCATAACTGTAATAGCAAAAGAACAGAAAATGGATTGGGTGGTAATGACCACATGGAGACTGGAACAATGGGAGCAGAGTAAGAAGACAGCAGCAATAGCAAACAAAATGCTGGTGTATATTCTCAGGGAGATTTATTTAGTATATTTATTTATTTATTTACATATGATTACTGGGGAAGTCCAACTTGGTAGATGCTAACTTTCAGCAGAGGCCTGGAGAGAAAAGCTCCAAAGTATGGCAAAACATTTAAGATGAATAATTTTATAATCTTCATAAATAATACAAAAACATCTACAGTTTAAACAATTTTACTAAATTACAGATAATCTGTCAACATTGAGATACTATATGACCGATTTAATATTTGGAGACATTTTGGCCCGTGTAGGGAAATTCAAGGTAAGTTAGTATAATACAAACAGGAATTACAAATAGAGAGTCAAGGGAGAGCAACTGTTTGAAATAATGAAGTGCATGAAGAGGGGTAGGTATAGAGCTGTAAGGTATGAAGAGGCACTTGTTCATATTTAAGGAGAAGGGTGGATATGGAGGTGTAAGGTATGAATAGGCACTTGTTCACATTAAATAATAGAGTTTATCCTGGGGTTGAGTACAATCTGAGACAGATTTTGGCTATGAAATCTTTCTCAGTGTTTTTAAGGGACTGGAGGGAGAGTATTGATTTGATGGATGCAGGTAAGGAGTTCAGGCCTTAGGAACATGGTATAAGTACAGACCATGTCCAGCAGATTTTATAGTTTGGTTTGAATCATAATCACCAAGTGGGAACATAGTTGTATAGAATTGTATTTAGTGCTCGACAAGCAAATGAATGCTGTGTAATTTTATAGTTGGTAAGAAGTTCTGTGTATATGTTACTTGATGGAGTAGTTCTAATTTAGGCTTTTTAATGCTATACACAGGTTGAAAGATTAATATCCACTATCATCCCTAATGATTTGCTATGGGAAGTGACTTCAATGGTTGTGTTATTATGAGAGAAGCATTTTTTTTCATGAGAGAGATTTCAGGAAAAAAATAAGCAGTTTCTTTTTTTTATTTTTTACTTTTTTTTGGTGGGGGTGTGGGTGTTGAGCATGAGCTGTGAGTTACAAAGCCATGTTTCAGTGTCTGTTAAAGCTTCCTGAGTAATTTTTGGAGATGTGCCGGGTTGCCTGATATGCATATGATTGTGAAGTCATCTGTGTATTATTTTAGGGAGACCTACTGTGTGGCTGTGTGGGATAGATTACATAAACAGACAAGTATTCCATTCTGCAGGGCTCTGGCCAGACTTATATCATGAGTACTCTGTGCAGTTCTGGATACCATATATGGAAAGTAACATTAGGCTGTTGGATGGAAATGAGGTGGAAAGCTATCGCAAAGATCCAAGTGTTGGAGGGGAAGGGCTATGATGATAAACTAGAAAAGTAAGAACTCTTTTAAATTGACATCAGAAATGATGGAAAGATAAGTTATTACTGCACAAAATGACATTATGGAAATGTGAATGGGGTAATTCTGAACAATGGACAGAAAATGAAAGAGAGGGCACAGACTGCAGTGTGTAGGAACTAACTACATCATAGATCTCAGAAAGTACTTTATCAGAGAGAGTATTGCAAGTCTGTGGATAGCAGAGAGAAAATCTACATAAACATACAAAAGGATATGGAACACATGAAAAAAGGATATAGGTAAAACAGGGATGTAGAGTGGAGATAGAATGTTAAATAGATTTATAGTGTATACTAGATAGGCCTATTGTTTACTTCTTCCACCAGGCAAATGTAATGTAAAGTTAGGTAATTCAGAAAGAAACATTGTTCTTCTTGGTTATTGCCTGTACAATTTTCAGAAGGACAAATTATTCAAGAAATAAATATAGAGCTGGATTGATAGATGCATATATATGTTTGTACGTTAGTTGTAATAGCTGGCATCATCTCATTTCTATTTATCCTTTGCAAATAAAAGAACTAGGTTCCACCGATCCTGTTTCAGTGGAGGGCTGGGGGGGAACTCAGAAGCATGTCTTTAGAATGTGGGAGGAGAAACCGACCCCTACCCCCTGAGGAAACACACACAGGACAAGGAGAACATGCAACACACAGAAGAAAGGCCCCAAGCCGAGAAATCAAACGACCTCTCTTAACAGCATTAACCGCTGCACCACTGCGTCACCCTAAGATACAATACTATTAGAGCTCTGATTTGCATTCTGCTAGCAACAGTATACTACCATATTAAGTCATGTTAAATTTAACTAGCTAACGCAGAAAAGTTACTTGTTGATATATATTTGAAGTCTTATTTCAACTTGTTTGATGTGACTTGCTCTTAGATTACATTAATAAATCACTAACACATTTGAAAACTGTGGCCCATTCACTTATCCCTCCACAAGCTACTGAATGACTTCTAAGTCTCTTTGTCATATTTAGCTGTTTATTGAGTATCAGAGAACAGAATTTCTCAAGCAAAGCAACTCTTTTTTTACATTCCTCTTTGTAATGCCTGGTGTTTCCAAACTGCAAACACACACACACACACACACACACACACACACACACACACACACACACACACACACACACGCACACACACACACACGCACACACACACACATGCAGCAAGCATACTGCTTGGCCACTTTTAGGATCATAGATATTGCATACTATGACATAAAGAAGTAGCTAATATCCTGTTTGATAAATTTACTGCAAATTTTACTCAACTCACAGTTATAGCTATTCCAGCTATTCCACAATCTGAGCTGCCTCTTTATTACTATACAAGTTCTCTAAACCTTCTAAAGTGAAGAATACCACATGCATGAGCCCTGATAATATACCATTTACCTGATTAACTGTACCAAATATAACTTATCTCTACCACTCTTTAAGATCTTTAATCTAAGCTTTCCCACTGCTTACATTCCTGAAGAATGGAAAAGCAGCCATTGAAATGTTGTTACACAAAGGCGTCCCATCCATGCACTCTGGTAAGCACAGGCCTGCTAGTTTCATTAGCCTCACATATATAAAGCTATAGAATATTTTTATCTCAATCCTCATTAGTCTTGGCCCTTGGCCCTCATCAGTTCTGCTTTGGTAAAGGAAGGCCCTGCCTCTTTACCCTTACTGATTTTTTTTCTAAAAGTAACCAAAGCAGTGGCTACTAGTTATGCAGTGAATAAGCTGTACATACAGCTGGATCATGGCAAAATAGGGTCTTAGGCAGGGTATTGAGCTGAGTCCCTCTCCACCCATGCTAATATCCCATCACTTAACTGTCTCTCCTCAATTACTATAAAACATTATTCAAACCTATCAATGTGCAAGCTGTTTTCTCTGCCTTTACACTAATCAGAGAGATTTGGATTTTGTT